>NC_087206.1:16311124-16313624 GCF_015104395.2 Macrobrachium nipponense
ACATTGAATCATTAATTGTTAAAACCTTATGATTGGAAGCTCTGCCCAAAACCTCAACGTCCTTGTACTGAATAGATTACCTACATTTATCGGTATGATCCCTTATGTTGGAAAATTCGGGATTCGAAAGCTTAGTGCCAGTTCTATAGCTGACAGCTCTATGACTGTCGATTCGGACCTTAAGTAACCTATGTGTAGATCCAATATAGGTTCTTCGATTACATCGAGGACAAGTAAATTTGTAAGTAACGCATGAGGTCATCAATGGATCCAAACGGTCCTTGAAGCTGAAAAGGCTACCGATATTCAGTAGGTTTTTGGGTATAATTTTGGTTTTCATGGCAGGGAGATGACTAGCTATTAAAGCGTGGAGTTCCTTGTAAAAAGTTGTATTGTGAGTATTGTTAATAAAAGGAAGGTAAGGCTGGCATAGAACGGCTATTTAAGAACGTGAAGAGTAGGATGACGTGAAACAAAAATATTATTAAAAAATTTGGAGACATGCTTAAAGAACAACTGGTTGGGAAAGCAGTTGCTGTTATAATATTTTTGCAAGAACGTGACATCATTGTGAAAAGATTGCCAACTGGAAGACAAAGCAAAGGCTCGGTGAAGCCTGGTTAATAAGGCATTTATCTTAAAATCAAGAGAACAAAAACTATAAAAATTTATACCAAGACCAGTGAATGTCTTTTTTCTAAAAACGGAAGTTATGAAACCTTCAGAGGAGCGTGTAATTAAAATATCTAAAAAAGGCAACCATTGAACACGAAACCAACAATCAGTTGCCTTTTTTAGATATTTTCATTACACTCTCCTCTCAAGGAACTAACCATTTGGAATCCATAATGATCAGACTGTCCATTCCAACACTCAACAACCAATCATCGTCAACACAGCTGTTTATTACTTAATGTTTTTTGTTTTTGAATTTTTACCCCGTGACCTTTTCATTTATGTCATTCTTTACGCTAGTTTAGCCTTCGCTACCAATGTGGGTAGGTGATCTGGGCTCTTTTGCTGTTGCTAACCTTTCCCCCTTTAGGTTCACTTTTGCTTTCTGGTCTGTTTTAGATATAAGGTGAGTACATCAAATTTTTGTATAATACGCTTTACATTATGTATACAATTATTTTTTGTTCTAAACCGCTATTTCAGCCAAGAAAATGCACAAGCGATGTGAAACGTCGGCTCCTGAAAGAAATGTATGTATGAAAATAGAGCGACATTCCTTGAACTCCCGATCGTATATATATATATATATATATATATATATAATATATATATATATAATATATATATAATATTTAATATATATATATATTATATATTATATAGGTATATATATATATATATATATATATATACTATTATAATAATATATATAATAATATTAATATATATATATAATATTATATAATATAATAATATATATATATATATATTATATATATATATTTAATAGTATATATATTATATAGATTATATATATATAATTATAATATAGATATATATATAAATATACATATACATATGATATATGTGTGTGTGTAATATTCCGATTACTCATGCACGTATCGATGCACTCGTTTACTGCATTATGTATTGCAATAAATATTTCCAACAGCAGTTCACTAAAATGTAAAATGATATTTAATTTCAAAAGTTGAGCCGATGCTTTCGAAATAAAAGTGCTTATCATATGAAAACTGCTTTCATTCATTAGGCTGTAAAAGTCAGTTATGAGCTGGCCGGTACTTTTCGCCTGGCGCCCATTGCGAAGTCATACGATTATATGAGTGATATGAGCTCATGAAATGAATGCTATCAACTCATGACGCAAGTTAATATGAGCTCATGATATGAATGGTAACGCGATGGAATTGGCACTCAGTCTGATGATGCATTACTGTATATCTCCCCTAGTCTGATTTATATCTGTGTGCACTCATAATTAAATGGCCACTTTTATGCGAGCATGAATATAGTTGACATATCATCATTGTGCCGTCTCCTATCTCCTATCTATCTATTTTTATACCTAGAAAATTATGGTCTGATAAGGTGTTCTAATTATCTCAAAAAACTGTTTGCGTTGGTATAAACTTCAATGATCACTTGTAGTAATGCACCGTATAAATAATGATTAAGTCTCTTCAAAAGGGATATTTTCAGTGATATTAACGTATCTCTCTAATTCAATCATTGTTATTATATTATAATATATAATTATCATCTTATTTTCAGTATTGTTACATTTTTTATATTCTTGATGAAGTCCCCGGAAATCTCGGGTGAAGTTAGCAATCAGGTATTTCATTTTTCCAATAACAACTAATTAAGCTCCAAATGACGGAAAGGAATGGGAAAACTGATAACCCATTCATCATAACAATACCTCAGTAATCTGGCGTTTATTTTACGGGTTTCCGGGATCATTCTATGATTACAGCTAATCGAATCTTGGAGAGAGTTTATGAAACTGTACGAAATAATCAGC
>NC_087206.1:16321124-16336124 GCF_015104395.2 Macrobrachium nipponense
GCCCCTTTTGCCCCTTCCCAGTTAGAAGCATGATTTGATTCTCACCTAACATGATTAAAAACAAATAACACTATTTTCCTGTGCATAACTCACATATTTTTTTATTGTTGTTGTCTTTTCCCTTTTCCTTTCCCTGTTTTACCCCCGTTTTGACCATGTAAAAGTTGGGCCCACAGAGACTTTGCGTTGGAATTTTTATATACACATCCCTTTAGTATTGGTCGGAGAGTTCTTGGATAATTTATCAAAAAATTTTTTGCTTCATTGTTTTATTTGTTTTTTTAAAAACAAAGCGCACAACTAACACCAACTTCTTAGGAGAATGGGTGATATTCTTTCCATATTATAATTGGTAATAGTTACAAGCAAATTTTTTGGTTGTTTTTAAACGGTTCTTTTTGGTTTTGATAACATGGTATTTTTTACCTTTTTGTAATGCATTGTTTAGGTACAATATCTGTATCTTTCAGTTTGTCTTGCCTGTATTAATACGAATTTTATCTATTCTGGGTGCTACATACCCATAGTGCTCTTAGAAAACATTAGATTGCGAAACACTGATTTTTTGTTTTAACATTATTTTGTTTTGTTTCAGAATATAACTGCGCATGGGAAAGAAAATATTAGTAAGGTTTTTCTTGTCAAACACTATATTTAAACCCCATACTATTTTCTCCCTTATGATGACTTCCAAAAAGAGTGGAGTCCCTTAGAATTTTTCTTGTGTAAAATTTTAGCCAAATGATTTTTTGAAAGCCACTCCTACTTTTTCAACCACCTTGCCTGTGGGTTGGATAGGCAGGTTCCTCAAAACCGTTGTGTGTAATGTTCGTCAAGTACTGTCTCTTTAAGGTATGAATCTATTTGTGCCTTTCTAATACCATTGTAATCATCCTTCGTCAATAGCTTGAAAAATAAATAAAGTCGAAAACCGGTGAGGACCTAACACCCAGCCATCGTATTTTTCACCTGTGAATATGGTGATATATAATATATATTATTATTATATATATATCTAATATATATTAGTATATAATTATATATTTTTTTTTTTTTTTTTTTTTAATATATATATATATATATATATATATATATATCTATATTGATATATATATGTATAATATCTATATATATATATATATATCCTCGTGTGTAATATAATCACTAACGCAACCGTAATTTACATCTCACATAATTACAGTTAAAAAGAAATTATACAAGATATTATATAAGGATTTTGTATGCTGTGTTTTATACCATGTGTGTTGTGTGGTGTGTGTTGTTTGTGTTTTGTGTTTATGCTGTTTATAAACGAGGACACCATCTTCTTGAGCTTTAACATTTAGTGAATGAATGATTATTGGTATATTTTTTCCTAACTTGAATTTTTCCGATGACTTTTCATTTGCCCTAAGAAAAATCCCAAATGAATCCTGGTCTTTTACCACCTGTATTTAACCATTAATATAAAAAAGGAATTATGAACCTGCATTTGATTTACATAAGCGAAATCAAGCTGTATTTCCCACTAATACAATTTATATTTTCATCATCAATGCCCTGACAATGATGCTTGAGGGATTTCAACTACAAGAATTTCGATTTGCAACCAAACATATCCTAGCGTTCTGAAAATCCTTTTAAAACCGCTTCTTGCCCTGCTACTGTGATGCAAAGAAGTGGAGTTTTCCTAAGAGTTTAATTCCCTCAAGGAACCCTCGCTGTTCGGAGTGCTACAGCCGTAAGTAGGTACTTTGTCCGGATGGTAAATTGCTAAGCAAACCACCAATCAGTCGAGCAGTTGTTGCTGAAGCACATCTTATTACACTAAATTGGCTCTTCAGGCGATTTCTTTCATGGCTGCAGTGTTTACGCGTTCTCGGGGGTCGGTTTGCATAAATACTTCACTATTATTGAGTTTCATCTGTCCTCGAATCGTTATAGTTTTCTATATCTCTATTTGTCCAGTCCTCTTCATGATTTCGGTCCCCGGGCCCCCCGACCCTCTCTCTCTCCTCTCTCTCTCTCTCTCTCTTTCTTTCTCTCTCTTCCTCTCTCTCTCTCCTCTCTCCCTCTCTCTCTCGTCTTCTCTCCTCTCCATCTCCTCTCTCTCTCTCTCATTATCTTATAATATGATATTATATATATATATTATATATATATCTATATATATATATATCTATATATAATTATCGATATACTAATATATTATATTTTTTTAACTTTAACCTTATGGGTACGTAACATTATGAAGGAAATATACGTGATGAATTATGCCTAAAGTGACCTGGGTAGGAACAATACATACATACACACCACACACACACACACCACCACACCACACACACCACATATACTTATATTATAGATATATTGATCGATATATTAGATCTAGGATTATATATAATATATACCAGTATATATATTTAATATTGTGTGTGTGTGTGTGGTGGTGTGTAAAGTTGTAAGATGGTTACATAATAAAAACAAAACTGGAAAGTTATTCCATAAATTATAAAAACTAAAACCTATGATTAATTAAAACCAGTGACCCATAAAGGAGGTCCAACCATATTGCTTGCAGGAATTGTGATTCAAGACCGAAGAACGAATAAAGTATGCTATATAAGGATGACGTATACAATAAAGTAGGCTAAGATGACGTGCCGTCACCTGTGGTCCCTTCAATTTGTTTTTAAAAAAAAACATTAGTCCAAGCTTCCTGCTTGAGTAAACAACCTACCCGCGACCTATAGCTCAAGCCGGCTACGTGATTTGTAATCTGTATGTATGTTCATATTGTTCGAGCTACTTGTCTGCGTTCCTTTATGATTTGTAACCGGAGATGGGTATCCAAGTTGGCAGAAGCGATCCAAGCCATCGTCATTAGAATACCTTGTACATCTTTTATCTCCAAGCTTCCAATCATGTAAGATTTGAATTAGCCATCATCATTGGCCGACCTTTGTACAAATTTCCTCTGATCTTCATCATGTAATCTCAGAGAATAGAACTAGTTTTTTGTTGTACTCCAGTGTTTTTCTACTAGAACCTCACAATCAGAAGAGAGATCGAATGAAGTTAGGTAACATGCCATCATGGAGTTCAACCACAAATCGTCGTCATAAATCCCAAAGAAAGATACCTCGACTTCGTAGTTTATCATCAAACCCCAAGAACAACTCCAATTGAGTAATGGAAGTGCATAACCAACCGATTTAGCGTAAAGATTAATCGCAAGTCTAACATAACCTCACGTGGCCCGCCTTATTATACAAGGCAAACAAGCCCCTTTCATAATATATATATATATATATATATTATTGTATATATATATATATATATCTCAATATCTATATAGTCTGTATATATATTTATTTATATTATATTTATAAAGGTTTTTGACTACATTACTTTTATAACACATGATTCAATAAATCGGTAGTTTAAAAGTTTTTTAGCATGTTTTGCTGAACTTAAGCGTACCACATATTGTGATTCATCTTTTAATATGTAAATTAAAATGAGAACTCCGCATTTATAAGAACGTGACAACCTGTTTTCGAAAGACCGTTGCCTGCTTTTCTTGTTACCGTTTGACCAGGCGATATGCATGGTTTGGGTCCAAACCTATTTAAACCATGAAGTTTGTTAAAGGAATTGTCTCTTAAGCTACCCTTTTGGATTATGCCCCGACCGCCCGGTTCTAGCCTGAGAACCTCTAGCGTCAAAAAGGAATGATTTTCTTGTTAGGTTTAGGTTACCGGAAGACAATAGTCCGGTAGTGAAAATTAATTCATTCCTATATATTCCGCTACATAAAGCACGCAAGTGAAAAGGGCAAATGCCAGTTAGGCATTCCGAAAACTTGCAAACAGGTGGATGCTGCAAAGGATTAGCCTGTTATTAAAACTAAAGAGTCAATCTGACGTGTATAGAATGATATTATTACAATCCCTGTGATAAATTATTAGTAAATAAATTTTTTTCTCTCCCAATGATGGAGTTGGTTGGCAAACAACCTTATAAAAAGTTAAAAACTTGGTTACAACGCATTAGAATTTATGCGTTAAATTACACGGTCCATACCGTGAGTGAAAAAAAGGAATGAAATTTAAGTAAATCATAACTTGCTGAAGTGAAAAATGAAATGGGGGAAACTCTAAAACGAAGGAGCAAGAAATGCAAAACCTATTACAAATTTGTTTGGAGGAAATGGATATTATGGCAGGAGGCGGAAAATTCAAAATTAATAAAAAGGGAATAAATATAAGTAATCCTAACTGGCAAGATTTATAAGAAAAATATCATAAAACATAACAGTAATGGTCAATTACCTCGTTTTTATAACTGTTAATGAAAAACCATCATCAAATAAAAATGTTGTAATATAAACTATTGAATTTAAAATGGTTATGGTAATAACGTCATAACAAATATAACAATAAATAGTCTCAAAAGTTAATAATCCAAATAGAATAGGGATCGATTGTTTACGGATTAAGGATTTATACAGTCAGTTTCACATTTAGGTTACCACGTCCCAAAATCTTTGCCTCGCTGGGAAGATTGCTTAGGGACTTAAGAAAGGGTAACTATTTAAGGTTAAGAGAGAATCTGGCAACTAGAGTTTTTTCTCAAGGCAGTAAAAAATTCTTTCCAGTTTTGAGATCTGTCGACTTTAAGTATCCAAACTGACATTACCAAATTATGTAATCAATAAGGTCCAATTCCACTCTACAGAAACCGTAAAAACCAACGCCTGTGGGGAAAGATTAGAGATTTAAGGCAGATGATTCAGTCAGAAAACGATCTTTGCTATACCCCACCTCATAAAATTGATTTGTGTTATCAAAAAGAAAAAAAAATCTCACCAAAAAGGTTTTATATTGTTGCTAGCAATGAAACAGAAACCCCCTAAACAAATGTCTTATCTTGACTTAACTTGCATGGATTTTGAAACCGCAAAAAAATGTTAATGTTGGTTTTGTTCTCTTATAACTAATACCATTAAAGATATGCTAACTTAAGTAATGGTCCCGTAACGAATAACAACATCATTTACAAAATTCCTTGTAAGGATATTGGCCCGTCCTTTTTACCTCGGTCAGTCAAGTAAAAATTTATGTGTACGATTTAAAGCATTATATGGTATTTCAGTTACCAACAGCCCATACTTCAAATGCCCTATTTATCCATCTGAGATTAAAAAATCTCATTGTTAATTAAATTGGGGCAATTATCCTCTGTAATGATTGTTTTGCAAGAAAATTTTACTGGAAGCAGCAACTATACAAATCACTAATAAAAACAAACTAACCTTGATCTTAGTCTGGGGAATGTGCCATCCTGGACCCATTTATTTGTAAAATTGTTTATGAAACAGACCGTTAGAATAAATGCACTACTAATTGATTAGTCCTAAATGTCTATAAGTTTATCATCTCTCTCTCTCTCTCTCTCATCTCTTCTCCTTCTTCCTCATCGTTTCCTCTCTCCATCTCTCATCTGATGTTCTCCTAATTTTTCGCTTTAGATTTTATTCTTTTGGAAGCATTTTTTGTAACTTTCATGTTAAACCAATACAAAATGTTTGTTGTTTTTTGCGATTAAAATTTTTGCCTTGACAAAGCACAGTTTGTCTAAGAAATCCTTAATCTATTTTTCGAGAATTATTACTAAGTCGGAATATGGCTCCTTGTTTTTTCAAAATTTCAAAAATTTATGTTTTTCCTGACTGAATCATTCTGTTGACCCACGTGTGTTGTGGCTGCCTTAAAAATCTCTAACTCTTGCCCATGGGCATTTTTTGTCGTTTCTGTAGAGTGAATTGGGACTTTAATGCTAATCTTGTAATGTCAGTTTTGGAATACTAACGCCTAATAATGCGTTTTACTTTTCTCAAGATCGCTAGGGTGGGGCCAGGTAGAAAAGGCAAGAGATTTGTCATATCTACGGGTAAGTAAGTCTCATTAAATTGCTTCCCACAGATATAATCTTTTCTTATGAAGGAGTTAGCTTTTAGGACCTTGGGTGAGTCCGAGGGAAAGGGTTTGCTTCTTCCCTGTTTAAACCCTTTTTTTTTTTCCCCCTCCATTCCCGATTTTACTTAATCTATTCCTTCTTTGTTTCCTTCCTTCATATATTCTAGATGCGCTGAGTTGGCCTGCTTTTGGCTCTGGTGTTTTGGAATTGAAACATAAATTTCATAAGTCAAATCGTCTATTTATGCCCTTAGAAAAGACAACCCACGCATAAGCATTTTTTATCAAAGAATCATCCAAGTCAGTCACAGGTTCACTTTGTCCTCTTTTTCTTTTTGAAACCACTGGTAAATTCCAACTATATTTCCCACGCCTCTGCTTGCGTTCTTAAGTCCTACGAATAGTCCTGTTTTCTAACACTTTTGTTGCTTCAAGATGTTCTCTGGATTGCCTTCGAACATCAGTTACAGGCACCTTCCAAGATGTTTTGTTTAATAAAATGAAGTATTTCAGGAAAGTTATAGACAATTTCCTTGGCCTCATGGTGGTGGGTGAAGACGTTTACAGGAGTCATGGTGGGCTTGGGCTGTCACAGGACCCTGGGCTTGGTCCCATACTTTTCACAGGTGGGTGTGGATCGAGTTTGGCGAATAATCCTTTTAAAGATATTAACCATGACCTTTTAAATCCTCTTAAAAACCATCGGTCCCCTGAACTCGAATGCGAACATCGTCCGGGGAAAAAAATATCCATATCTTCATTTTGCATTACTGAAACTTGAGGTTTTCACGAAGAATTATACGTAAATAAAAGATTTTTATGTTCAAAAGTATCTGGATTGACAAAACAAAGAATCACGTATGATTTCTGTACAGGCCACACTACAGCGATCTTAGAAAAGTAAAACGCACTATAGTTGCACTATGGTTTTTGCTCCCTTTGTTTATGAGTCATTGTGTGCCTAAGTAAAGGTTGCGTGTTAGACCGAAAGATCGTTGCTTTCTTTCTCGCCTTTTTCCATTTTTCCTCCGTTGGCATTACCTTTATTTATACATAGCATTCATTTTTTGTTTTTTATGTACTTCGTGGATCAAGTTTAATCCATATATATATAATATAATCTATAATATATATATAATATCTAATATATAATTATATAATTATATATATATAATAATATATATATAAATCCAGAGCCAGCAGGAAAAATGAAAAACAGCAAGTAAACCTAGCGCTTTTCGTGTATTTCCTTGTACACCACCTCATCAGGGTACAACTATCTATATCGTAGCCCTGGCTGAGGTGTGTCAAAAGAATACAGAAAAGCGCTAGGTACTGGCTGTTTTCAATTTTTTCCTGCTGGCTCTTTGATATACAATCTTTCTCACCGTGTTACTTGTGATCGTATAACCAATATATATATATTAATAATATATAATAAGATAATATATATATATATATAATTATTATAATATAGTATATATATATAGAATTTATATATGTATATATATCATATATCCTTTTGGGGTTTAAAACAATAGGATGATCAAGCGAAGACATGACAAGAGTAAACACGCAAACTAATCACTCAACCGTAAAATAGAGTTACCAGCGTAAGCCAAACGAACTAAGGCCTAGCATCCACTACTCCGTTAACAACAACCACAAAAAGCGTAAATAAAACCCATACCCCCAAAACCGGGGGGGGGGGGGAAGTGAAACCATGTTTACCACACTGGTTTCTTCCCAAGAAAAGGAAAAGATTTCTGGTAAAAGAAGTTTGTGTGTAAAGACAGAAAGAACTTGGAATATATAAATAAATACTATACCCGCCGTGCGTATGTATGGTGTATGTATATCTATTTATAATATATACACTATAGATATAATATTATTATTATGCGTGTGTGGGGGGGTGTCGGGCGTCTTTCTAATGTCGTTCCCTAGTAACGATTAATTGGTATTAAATGACCAATAAGAATACATGTTAAGGCCGGGTATTCACACTCAGGTTTACCTATCAATCCACCCACGACCGTTTGACAGATGAGCGTCCACACGTAAAGAGTAAAACTGTCAGTCGGACAGTCAACTCGAGGTATTGCTTTCATTTCTCGCCTAGCCTTCGTCATGGCAACCTATTTGGCTGTCATGGAAACTCCACTGGGTGATAAAGAGTTGAAGCTACATAGACCAGCTGCTGCTACGACAATTCTCTTCAAAATATTAAAGAAACAAAAAGGCGTAAAACAGTATGGTCTAAATATTGCCTATTAAAGAGAGACGTTTATTCTCATACAGAATTACTGAATAAGGTTTAATTAGACCTGCGTGTTGGTTATTTGTGAAATGGCCCGTGAAGCCTACTTTCACTATTAACACCTTTCATAAAAAGGCAGGTATGGTCCTAGTTCTATACCGAATTGTATTTATCTCATGGAAATAGCTTTTAGTTATTATATGAGTTGGACTCACACGGTCTACAAATATCGCTCCAGGGTCTAACAATGAAATGAATTAGGCCTATACATAGATTATTCATATTCTTGTCCGAGCTGCTGAGATTTTTTCCAGGCAAAATCCAGCAGCGAACTGTCATAAAATCGTTGGTTACCCCTCCACACGTGCAATCACCTGTCAGTCGGTCGAAAGAACTTTTAGGTAATTCCATCAGTTCATCAGTTCAGGTGAGTGGACTGACTCCGCCCATAAACTGTCGTCCACACATACACTTTACCGTCAGCTCCGATGAACAGACAGTGAGACTTACAGGTAAACCTGTGCGTAAATACCCGGCCTAATAAACCAAATCATTAATCGATTGACGTTACTTCATTTTCATCACTTGTGAATTTGGACAATTGTTAAATGACAGTATTTATATGCAAAAGGCAGGTATAATATAACAATATCGGTGGGATGAGATAAATTATGATAATGGTCTCATGCAATGTCAGTGGAATGTGGTTTAGCCCTCATTCCCGTTCCCATTAGCTCCCACAAGAGTCGAGTCGGGTGGGCGAATTCGCTGGAACACTCGCTTGAGAATGGATCTTTATGTTAGGGCGTCCGTGAAATCAGACTTCCAGAGCACTGGCCATCAGTAGAACAACGTTCAGAGAGCTTGTTCTCTCTCTTTTTGATAAACATGGCTCCGTTTAACTAAGTATTTGAGCGCAATTTACCAAATGTCTCACTGCTTCGAAAACGCCGTTCCTTGTCTTTAGCCGTGCAGCTTCAACATTCCTGAATGATATTTGTATCTTTAATACCTGAGTTGAGGAAATTTCTAAATTAAAAAAATACTAGAGCTTTTTGCGTTTGGTCAGTGAAATGGAATTCTTATTATCTCTTTAGATAATCCTTGCTAATGAATAATAATTGGATTATGTGACGTTAAATAGTCCCACGACAAGCGAATAATGTTGTTATTGAAAACTGGGGCATTCATTTCGTTTAGATACAGAAAGTGTCCTGGCTTAGCCTGTGAATAAACGAGTCCAATAGTAAACATTTCGTCACGTATTAGGTCAATCAGTTGTTGTTTAGACCTAGTTCTGTGAGCGGATCCAGTGAAAATGGGTCTTAAAAGAATCGTTCTTCTTTTTATTTAACAAAATAAACATGGCATTTAGTTTACAAACATCATGCTAAGCAACCTGTTGCTTCACGAATTATTTTGGGCAGCGTTTTCTAATGTTTAGCAAGTTAATCACATTTGCTTATCGGCAGTCTGATCGGTATGGTCTTGGCCTGCCACCTCGGTGGCCGCAAGTTCCATTCTTGGGCATTCCATTGAGGTGTGAGAGATGTGTGTTTCTGGTGACAGAGGTTCACTCTTGACGTGGTTCGGAAGTCACGTAAAGGCGTTGGTCCCGTTGCTGAATAACCGCTGGTTCCATGCGACGTAAAAACATCATACCAACCAACCAATCGGCAGTCGGTAGCTGGTCATGCTTTTCTAAAAATAGAATTTGGGTGAGTTTACGTTGCAGAAAAAGTGAAGAAAATAAAAGCGACGCAGGAAGCCTAAATAAGAGGGGGCCTTTCTTGGAAAAGATATACTGATCGCATTCCGACAGCTGTCACAAATTATCCTCCTCAGAACGGACTGAGACCAACGTCGGCTGTCTCCGGACAGTCAGGGAATAAACTTATGTGACGAAGACTGGCCCATTAAGGCATTAGCTGGAGGTAAATGTATGAGACAATGCGAAAGAAATCCACGTACAGAACAAAGCAATACTAAAGTATACTGAATATCAACACCTGGAACGTGGTAGCGTTTAGTTACGAAAGTATTTGGTAGTACAAAGTATCAAGAAGATTGTCCGAAGTATCTAAGAATATTCCCTTTTCGACTTAATTATTATTTCGTAAATACCTTTAAGAAGGATTGGTGAATATCAAATTGGCAGAATATACAAGCAATTCCACTTAACCAAACTATATTTCGAGTCCTATATCAGGAAATGTATCAACACTAAACAATATGTATGAAAGTTAGTACGATGGATATTTATTCTTGCTAAATGCAGTATCCACCCTCCCTTAATAAAAGTGTAGAGAACTTTGCCTTTTTTCGAACGTTGGTTCAAAAATGTCCGTAATTCCTGTGCTGTTGTACGTGAAAACTCCATTTCCGATTCTATTTTGAATGGCTTTTTTCTATAGAGAGCTCATATCTTTCTTGCCATCCATTAATATACAGATTCAAGGAATACACACAAAAAAAACACACACAACACACACACACACACACACACACACACACACATATATATATATATATATATATGTGTGTGTGTGTGTGTGTGTGTGTGTGTGTGTGTATTTATATGTATATATATATATATATATATATATATATATATTATATATATATATATATATATATATATATATATGCATATAAACTCAGGCATAATATGTATTAAAGTATATATACCATAACTAAACTTAAACGTCAGAATACATTTTTTTGCTGCAAAATATTAACCTCGAACACATGCATCTAAAAAATATTCAGTGCAAAATGGCATTCATTTCATTCATTCATCAACCAAGAAAATCATTTTAAATATTGTGGATTGAAATTTTCATTACCTGTGTTATCAAACAAAAATACTAATGTCCTCTAATGCATGATAATCACTGTAACAGATATTTAACCAAAATGTAGAAACGCCTTCCGTGATGATGAAGCAATCTTCGTCACAATAACGCCTGAGTGATGCCAGCCACATACCACATGATAGTGATGATAGTGCTCATTTTTACACCAAAAAAAACAACAAAGAAATCATTGGGATTTGCATGGAATCAACAAAAGAGAGAGCAGTAAAAGGTAAACTTCCAGTATATGGGGACTGCGCTGTTTTCTTGGTCAATAAATGCATAACGTTCTTTGTGTTCATGTTATTTGGTAAATATATGAAATACTTTCCATACTTCAGCAAACAATTGCCATGAATAACAAATGGTACATAAGACTTCAGTTTCTTCATCCTGTGATGATAGTTACTGCAATGTTTATCAGATTTAAAAATGACTTACATGGAAAACTGTTATTCATATACCCATTATTATATGAATCTTTATCTATTTTGTCTATTCATATGTATTTACCACTTGGCAAACTTAATCAATTTCTTTTATTTATACCCTTTCATTAGAGCAGTGTATCACGCTATTCATATGTGTTCTCCTTTAAAATCTCACGATATTTTTACAAGCCTCTGGACAAGTCACAAACATGACCTTTCATATGTTCTTGTTTAATTATTTGCTTGAACTCTCCCTGGATAAAGTAACGTACAATGTCCACGACTTTTGGATCAATAATTGTGAGCGATACATTAAAAATTCATACTTTCCTTTAAAATATCGTGCCATAATCGATCTTATTGTGATATAGTACCTATCACTTTTCTGATAAAAATTAATTTCTGATTAAAAAACCTCTCTAAAAGTTATGTTATTTTCAACAACATTTTGCACTTATCTTCTTTTTGGAAATTCATTTTTTTATTATAAACTGCAGAATCGTTATCACTGCCCTTCAAAGAAAATCATTTGAGTGATTACATCAAATGAGTCACTGCAGAGCTTGATTAATTAAAAATCTGATTTATCTGAGTTATCTGACATTAGCTATACTAGTCATGGATGCCGATCACTGCTCAATTGATTGAGCGATTAATTACAAGTTATTTAGTGTTAGATCAATCAGTCATGGCCGTCGATCGGAACGAGTGATTATGGATTCATTAATTGCGAATTGCCTGTCATTAAAACAACCAGAGTTATAAACAGCTATACATGCAAGACCTGACTGACTGCTTAAGATTTATCTACCATGGTCAGTACCCATCAAAAGATAGTGCTGAAGTCACTAGAGGAAAAAAAATACGAGATGGGAAAGCGTTGAATATCCTGCTAGCTCTTAACGGTATTCATCTAGTACATCAGGAAATTTATTTTGTTTGTTATTTCATATCAAATTTTTTTTATAATTGCAATTCTCGCAATGGTGTATTTCCTGCGCCAATAAGGTCTTATTCTCCGCATCAGTGATAACGGTGAGATATTAGTGTGAGAAATGATTTTATTTTAGTTTCAGCATTTTATTTTGAACACTCGTACTTTAGATGTAAGTGCAACATTATTATTATTATTATTACTTTTATTATTATTATTATTATTGTTATTATTGAAAAAGAAACCCACAAAATTACTGTGTATAACGTATATACATTTACATTTTATTTTACTCAACACTCAAGTACTTTCAGGCCCTATCTGTGGCACTTTTTCAAGAGATATGTAAGTTGGCAGCCTGGGTCAAGGCCTATCAGTCTTCTACTAGACCTTGACCCAGGCTGACAACCTACACATCTATTGAAAAAGGGCCACAGATAGGGCCTGAAAGTACTCGAGTGTTGAGTAAAATAAAATGTAAATACTTATAAGTAAACAATTTATACATAGTAATTTTGTGGGTTTCCTTTTCAATCTTCAGAAGAAAACTGAAAGAACTTTTTGTTTGATTATTATTATTATTCAGAAGATGCAACCTATTCATATGGAACAAGCCCACAGGGGCCATTGACTTGAAATTCAAGCTTCCAAAGAATATGGTGTTCATTAGGAAGGATTAAGGGGGGAGTAAAGGGAAATACAGAAAAAAAGAGAAAATCAATTAATAAATAAATGTAGACGATAATTTATTAAATGCAATTGAAACAGTATTAGGGTAGAGTACATTTCATCTTCTCCTGAACTTCTGAAGTTCCAATTGCAAGATATATATATATATTATATAGGTATATATATATATATATATATATAAAATATATTAAACAAAAAAAAAAATATAACATACATACATACACACACACACACACACACTGTGTGTGTGTCTGTGTGTGCGTTCTTATATTTTCGGTGTTCTGTTGGACTTAAATACTGCACATTTAAAAATATTATTGAAACATAAATAATAATTGTAGTATTTTATGTGTTAACAACTTGCTTGTATCAATTAAAAATCGAACTAAATCCTATTATTCAATATTCGCTCTGGATGGAAATGAAACTACATTTCCTATCACACGTTTATCAAATTTTGTCAAGCATATTGGCCAACACACGACTAGGATAAGAAAAATGCGATACTTAATAACAAAATTTTGTATGGAATGAACTGATTTTCGTGATCTCCATTGTCAACCATGAGAGCATCCTCTTTAAAATCACTCTGACACTAGTTCCTCTTTGATAACAGGCAGGATTCACTACACCTTCGTATAGAGAGAGAAAAAAAGGACTTTACTTAAATTCTAAGTACTTGAGAGTGCATGCGTGTGTGTGCGTGTGTGAGTGTACGTGCGTAGCACACCGAAGAGGAGAGCCAGGCTGAATAGTCTCGGGTTACGAGTCACGGTGAACGGAGGTAAGACTGTGCCGATTCGCATCAAATCATTAATTTCCCATATTCTTCTCTTTGGGTCTTTGGAAAATATTGCGAGTTACGTAGTGTGAAAAGTATATCTAAGTGCGCACATATACGTAGAGATATGTGCATTTACATACACACACATCATTATACATGTTAACACAAACACACACACACATATACATACACAACACACACACACACACACACACACACACACACACACACATATATATATATATATATATATATATATATTATATATATATATTCATACATATATCCATGTATAACCTATTTATATATGTATATATATAATATATATATATATATATATATATATATATATATTATAATATATATACACACACATTAGTATGAATATACTATATATGTATGTATCCTTTAAAGTAAAATTACTTTACCCGAGAACATCTTACAAAAATCTTTAAAAATTAGGATTTACATATGGTAAGTGCATCATATCCGGTACAAATCGAACGTATGGCTCTTTGGAGTGCTACAAATTGTCAGTGACTTATCAATTCCGTCGAATGAATAAGTCGCAATCACCATTATTGGTGGCCAATTGGCATAGTTTGAATGCTGATCTGGTTATATGCACTTACCAAATATATTTCCTTTTGGGTGTAAGTTATTCCTAAGATGGAATGAATTCATCGCTGGTAGGTACTTATACTGTGGGTATTTTGGATTAGTGATATATATATATATATATATATATATATATATTATATATATATATATATATATATATATATATGTGTGTGTGTGTGTGTGGTGTGTGTGTGGTGTGTGTGTGTGTGTGTGTGTATGTTTTAATTTCTCTTGAGGTGCCTGTTACTCCCGAGACAAAGTGAATTAGATATTGAGTGATCTTGTAAGTTGATATATAGATACAAACAATATTACCTTTAATGTTATATATATATATATATATATATATATATATATATATATATTATATATATATATATATATATATATATATATATATATATATATATATATATATATATATATATATATATATTATAT
>NC_087206.1:16346124-16348624 GCF_015104395.2 Macrobrachium nipponense
CACTATGCTATTGAAGTTTTTTATGACTTGATCAAGGGGATTTTTTGTTAGTTTTTTATAAGTCACATCATCATCCAGTAGGGCTTGCATACGTGATATGTAGTCAGCTTTATCTAAAATTACTATACTATTTGACTTATCAGCTTTTGTAATGTGGATAGTATTGTCCTTTTCAAGATCAGTCAAACTTTTCTTATAGCGAGCAGGGAAGTTACTTTCATGCTTATCGTTGGCATTTCCGTAAACAATACCTTTAATCATGTCAACATGATTTTGAGGAAGATCACAATATTTTTCAAATTTACCTAGGGATGACGCAATCATTAAAGCAGAAGGTCTACTTGTTACAAAGAAGGATAAACCATATGTGCTGTTTCAACATCATGGCACTAAATTCATTGAATGGGTGATTGTCACTACCTTCTCCAAGTCTCATGTGGCTGCACATTCAACCAGAATTCGTCTTAAGTTCTTGAAAAAAGAAGTGCTTGAAGAAGTGCCTTTCTGAACAAGTGCTCCCTAAATCCTTGCTGCCACGCCGTCCAAGAAGGTATGACAATCACCCATTCAATGAATTTAGTGCCATGATGTTGAAACAGCACATATGGTTTATCCTTCTTTGTAACAAGTAGACCTTCTGCTTTAATGATTGCGTCATCCCTAGGTAAATTTGAAAAATATTGTGATCTTCCTCAAAATCATGTTGACATGATTAAAGGTATTGTTCATGGAGCTGCCAACGATAAGCATGAAAGTAACTTCCCTGCTCGCTATAAGAAAAGTTTGACTGATCTTGAAAAGGACAATACTATCCACATTACAAAAGCTGATAAGTCAAATAGTATAGTAATTTTAGATAAAGCTGACTACATATCACGTATGCAAGCCCTACTGGATGATGATGTGACTTATAAAAAACAAACAAAAAATGCCCCTTGATACAACGTCAAAAAAAAGTAAAAAACCTTCTAATAGAACATAGTGAAAAATATCCTTAAAGATAAAACAGAACAACTAGGCAAATTGTCAGTCAAATCTCCTTCGCTACCTTACTTGTACGGATTTGTCAAAACTCACAAAGAAAATAACCCTATGCGCCTATTATCAGTACTGTTGGTTCAATTTCATATAAACTTTCGAAATATATCACTGAGATCTTGTCCCCGTTACTTGGAACCATCTCCGATTCTCATATATATAATTCTCTAGATTTAGTTGATAAATTAAACAAAATTGCTCTTTGCCCTACTGATAGATTCGTTAGTTTTGATGTATGTTCTCTTTTTACTAAAGTCCCTATAGACTCTATTTTAGAATACCTTAGTAATGAACTAACTCAGCATGAATTACCTTTACCTATAAGTCACATTATTTCACTCACGAGTTTGTGCATTTGTGATTGTAAGTTTATATTCAATGGTGAATTTTATCAACAAATATTTGGCATGGCAAAGGGAAATCCTTTATCACCACTACTCTCAAACCTGTACATGGAATTCTTTGAAAAACGCTATTTACCTAATATCATTTATATTCCTGTAAAGTGGTATCGTTATGATGATATTTTAGCTGTTCTTCCTGTCGGTATTGATGTAAATGATTTACTCTCTAAATTAAATAACCAGGTACCATCGATTAAGTTTACTCTAGAATTAGAAAAAGACAATTGCCTCCCTTTCTTAGATGTTTTGATACATAGAGAACCATTTCAATGTAAATTCAGTATTTATAGGAAACCAACCAACAACTTAACTTATGTTCATTTCTTCTCAGGTCCACCCATCTTAACATAAAAATATCAATTTTTTCCTCTATGTTTTTACGAGCATTGCACATTGTCAGTCCACAATATTTGGATCAAGAAATTGAATACATAAGAAAAATAGGGAAAGATTTATGCTATCCTTCATATATATTAGATATTTGTTATAATAAAGCCCACAAAAAGTTTTATAGTGTAAGTAACACACAGAAAGAAAATTCTAAGAACATTCTCAGTTTGCCTTATTTTAACGGATTTGAAACCATTAAATCATTGTTAAAAGCTTTTAATGTCAACCTTGTTTTTTTCTATAATAACACACTAAAAGGAATGTTAATAAAAAATGGCCCCAGAGAAAGCAACAACATAATATATAAAATTCCATGTATGGATTGTCCCTCATTTTATCTCGGACAGTCTAGCAAAGGCCTAGAAGTAAGGCTAAGCCTGCGTAAATATTCTGTAAAAACTGGGCAAACATCTAATGCAATATTCATTCATTTAAGTGAAAACAACCACCGAATAAATTGGGTTGGTAGTTCAATAATTGCAAGGTCAAGAGATGTCTTATCACAAAATCTTTTAGAATCTGCTTTAATACAACTTACTTTACATTGTAATTTCAATGTTAGTCGTGGCCTTTTTCATTTAGACCCTTGTATTTGTAACATGTTTAAGAATGACCTCAAATATATAATTACTGACTTAAATAAAAATCAGTTGCCTTAGAGTTATCTT
>NC_087206.1:16353624-16363624 GCF_015104395.2 Macrobrachium nipponense
AAACTTGATGCCTTCATAATGAAAAAAGTTGTAGATAAATATAAACAATAAAATTAATATATTCAGTTTTTACATGTTTTGGACTGTACGGATATTTTGTAGTTTCGGTTAGGGTTAAATCTATGTTTAAGGTTTGTGCCCGTGTGATATCCGATAATCCTAGATTATCTCTTTAAATTTTACCCTTTTGACAATTAGCCATCTGGTATTCTTGATCTTGTTGTGTACCTGAAACCTTTCACTCTAATTGTATTTCATTCGCTCCTTGACAATATCTTAGTAAAGACGAAAGCGCTTGGATTTCTGACTATCGTTTTCCTGTGGTATTCGCTTATTTAATGAAGTCACGTGCATCTACTGTGATTTTTTTAAGCATACGTATATATAATATATATATATATATATATATATATATATATATATATATATATCTATATATATATATACGTGTGTGTATGCATGTATGTTTGTATGCTTGCATGTATACAATAGTGCTGTAAAAGTAAGCGGTTTATAGGTATCAGCCAATTAGCGAAATATTTTCAGTACAATGAACGATGTTTTGTAAAAACCCATTACAATCAGTTATACCCATTCAAATTTGTATTCCATTTACAATTTACATTTATGCCGCTGTCATATCTGGAAAAATTATCTTTAACCTATCAAAATAGCAAACGAGTATACTTTGGCATTGGAATGTGTTACCCAGTATATTTTTCACATCCTATGTGGTCTAAAGTTATTGTCTTTTCCGCTCTAGATTCAAGGTAGAAGGGCAAAGCCTGAGTAGCAGAATAAAACGTCCAGGCTATCATAATCCAAACTCTGAACAAGAAAAAACTGCAAGGCTTTGGTTAAAAAAAACTTTCTGGTTACGGGAAATAAATAACGCTTGAAGCAAGTCTTCCTAAAACTGCTGGTTTCCACGCCATCAGAGTAACTATATGGAAGCCTGCTGAATATTATATGATTAGGGAAGAAACACTCTCCTTCGGTTCAATGGAAGCAGGAGCCGAGGTCAGTAACTTTAGGAAAGACGCAGAGAGGTTGCCTCGCAAATAATAGGGGTCTAGAGAGAGCACACTGGCAGAGAGTAATTGATGACACGAATTGCCTTTTATTTAATTGTGTCGAGCAGAGAAGCAAACGAAAAGCGTCGAGAGTGAGAGCAATATATCACAATAAGGACCGGCAAGGCCAGAATAAAACCCTCAGTAATTTGGATGAAGAAAAAATGAAATAAATTTGGATGAAGAAAAAAGGAAATCAATTAAAACATAACATATCAACATTTAGAAACATCAGTAACCATCAAAACTAAGCTGTTTTTCACTTTAAAAAAATAGGTAATAAACATTGTTATACGGCTTAGATATACGCATGAACTGGGAATGTATATCACCGTCTTTTCTCTACTAGTTTTTTTGCCTTACTCAGAATCCATTTGTGACCGCATTACAGGAGGATACCAATCTCACAAACGATTAATAATAATAATAATAATTGACTGGTTAAGCAATATTGGGGCTGGTCAGTCGTTGGATGGGTGACCGCTCTCCTCGGCGTTGATTCCTTGGGAAAGGATCTTTACCATAATTTCCTCAGTCTACTCAGCTGTAAATGAGTATCTATTCCTGATGGGGTAGGGTCCAGCTATGGGTTAAATAGCAAAACTCAGCAATGATGGAAAGAAATGAAGGATTAAACGACAACGACGTAAATGGAACCTCTGACAAGAGAAGAGCTTCGCCCGGCAGCCAGGTATTCAGCCCAATTGAAGGGGAAGACGGTCAGGTACTTGGAGGTCGTCATCCAGCAACTGACCACCACAACGACAGTAACCAACAATCAGAGACTGGAGCTACAGAAGCAAACCAGAGGAAGTAATGGACAAGAGAAGAAAATAAGGAAATATGGAGATGCACATCAGAAGCAACCCGACGGAGAGAGGATATAGAAGAAAATTGGTCAACACCTGGAATGAGAGGAATAACACACCTCAAACAGAGCAGAGGCTGGCAGACCAAGTAAGGAACATAAAGAAAAAGAACTGGCTCTCCCCAACAGAAAGAGAGGAATTGGAGAGGGACCTGACACACGGCAACGAATTACAAGAAGATGAACTGAGAGACGATGCCACAGAAGACGACAGGGATGATGGGGTATCAAACAACGACATACGAAGAAACACTGACGAAGTAACAGACAGGACTGAATGGGTAGAAAAGATCAGACAATGGATGAAGCCAGAGAGAACAAAGATCCCCTCCATGAAAGCCTACAACACCAAGAAATTAAGGGAGAAAACAAGTGAGGTCAATGAAATAATGAGACTAATACAAACCACCAATATCCCAGTAACAAATAACTTGACATATGCAGGAGCAAGATTAGTAGCAGAACTGATGGGGATACGAAAACCAACACCACCAGCACAACCAATCCAACAGAAACCAAAACAGCAACCGCCATGGAAAAGGCACCTGGAAAAGCACATCATGGTGATGAGATCTGACTTGAGCAAACTGAAAGAGATGGCAGAAAAAAGGCTAAGAAGCAAGAAAACAATGGAGGAACTCAACGAGAAATACAAAGTACAGGAGAGGGGACTAAACAACACAATAGAAGATGTAAAACAGAGGCTTAAGGCCAAAGCACATAAGATCCAACGGTACATGAACAGGAATAAGGGATACCAACAGAACAAACTATTCTGAACCAACCAGAAAAGACTATACAGCCAACTAAGAGGGGAAGACAACCACCAAGGAAATTATTGAAGCCGAACCAAGTAAGTAAACTCTGACAAAATCTGGAGGGGCAATCTGGTATCACACAAAAAACACGCAACATGGCTCCAGGAAGTCAAGGCTGAAGAAACAGGGAGGATAAGACAAAGATTCACTGACATCCCGACAGACACAGTCAGACACCAACTAAAGAAAATGCCCAAACTGGAAAGCCCCAGGTCCTGATGAAGTCCATGGATACTGGCTCAAAAACTTCAAGGCCCTACACCCAAGAATAGCAGATCAACTCCAGCACTGTATCACAAAATTTAATCACCATGCACCCAAATGGATGACCACAGGAAGAACATCCTTAGTTCAGAAAGACAAGAGTAAGGGAAATATAGCCAGTAACTACAGGCCTATCACCTGCCTACCAATAATGTGGAAGTTACTAACTACTAACAGGTATCATCACCGAAAGGTTATACAACTACCTAGAGGATACAAACACTATCCCCCACCAACAGAAAGGCTGCAGAAGGAAGTGTAGGGGCACAAAAGACCAGATCCTGATAGACAAAATGGTAATGAAGAACAGCAGGAGAAGGAAAATCAACCTAAGCATGGCATAGCTAGACTATAAGAAAGCCTTCGACATGGTACCACGCACATGGCTAGTAGAATGGCTGAAAATATATGGGGCAGAGGAAAACACCATCAGCTTCCTCAAAAATACAATGCACAATTGGAATACAATACTTACAAGCTCTGGAATAAGACTAGCAGAGGTTAATATCAGGAGAGGGATCTTCCAGGGCGACTCACTGTCCCCACTACTCTTCGTAGTAGCCATGATTCCCATGACAAAAGTACTGCAGAAGATGGATGCTGGGTACCAACTCAAGAAAAGAGGCAACAGAATTAACCATCTGATGTTCATGGACGACATCAAGCTGTATGGTAAGAGCATCAAGGAAATAGATACCCTAATCCAGACTGTAAGGATTGTATCTGGGGACATAAGGATGGAGTTTGGAATATATAAAAATGCGCCTTAGTCAACATACACAAAGGCAAAGTAACAAGACTGAAGGGATAAAACTAGCAGATGGGAACAACATCAAACACATAGATAAGACAGGGATACCAAAATACCTGGGCGGAATAATGGAAGGATGGGAATATAAAAACATCAAGAGATGGAAGGACCCGATCAGGAAAGAATAATGCAGAGACTCAACGGGCAATACTCAAGTCAAAACTCAACGCCGGAAATATGATAAAAGCCAATAAACAAATGGGGCAGTGCCAGTAATCAGATACAGCGCAGGAATAGTGGAATGGACGCAGGCAGAACTCCGCAGCATAGATCAGAAAACCAGGAAACAAATGACAATACACAAAGCACTACACCCAAGAGCAAATACGGACAGGACTATACATAACACGAAAGGAAGGAGGGAGGGGACTACTAAGTATAGAGGACTGTGTCAACATCGAGAAACAGAGCACTGGGGCAATATATGCAAGACCAGTGAAGACGAGTGGCTCAAGAGTGCATGGGAAGAAGGACTGATAAAAGTAGAAGAAGACCCAGAAATATACAGAGACAGGAGAAAGACAAACAGAACAGAGGAATGGCATAACAAACCAATGCACGGATTATATATGAGACAGACGAAGGAACTAGCCAGCGATGACACGTGGCAATGGCTACTGAGGGGAAAGCTCAAGAAGGAAACTGAAGGAATGATAATAGTGGCACAAGTCAGGCCCTAAGAACCAGATATGTCCAAAGAACGATAGATGGAAATAACATCTCTCCCATATGTAGGAAGTGCAATACAAAAAATGAAACCATAAACCACATACCAAGCGAATGTCCAGCACTTGCACAGAACCTGTACAAAAAGAGGCATGATTCAGTAGCAAAAGCCCTCCACTGGAGCCTGTGCAAGAAACACCAGCTACCTTGCAATAATAAGTGGTACGAACACCAACCTTAAAGAGTGATACAAAACGATCAGCTAAAGATCCTCTGGGACTATGGTGTCAGAACAGATAGGGTGATACGTGCAAATAGACCAGGCGTGACGTTGATAGACAAAATCAGAAGAAAGTATCACTCATTGATGTCGCAATATCATGGGACACCAGAGTTGAAGAGAAAGAAAGGGAAAAAATGGATAAGTATCAAGACCTGAAAATAGAAATAAGAAGGATATGGGACATGCCAGTGGAAATTGTACCCATAATCATAGGAACACTAGGCACGATCCCAAGATCCTTGAAAAGGAATCTGGAAAAACTGAAGGCTGAATTAGCTCAAGGACTCATGCAGATGAGTGTGATTTTAGAAACGGCGCACATAGTAAGAAAAGTGATGGACTCCTAAGGAGGCAGGATGCAACCCGGAACCCCACACTATAAATACCACCAAATCGAATTAGAGGACTGTGATAGGGCAAAAAAAATAAATAATAATAATAATAATAATAATAATAATAATAATAATAATAATAATAATAATAATAATAATAATAATAATAATAATAATAATAATAATAATAAAAAATAATAATAATCTTGAAACTGCTGAATGCTTCTCCACTCCGGGGTATTTTTCCCATTCTACCATATTTTTTTGGACACACTTTGTTCTTCAAACATTCACTTATAAACCAGACCTTATTTTTCATGGCTTTGGCTTGGTAAAGTTGTGTTTCATATCTTCTTGCATAATGAACAGCTTGAGTTCCAGAAACTTCATACAGGTGTTGAAATGTACATCTGATGTAGTGTTGCTGTGGGTGCACGTTGAACCAAACAAAAACTTCTTTCAGTTTTCTTCTGAAGATGGAAAAAGAAATCCACACAATTATACTGAGTATAACTTGTATACTTGCTGGGTTTACTTTTTCCATCTTCAGAAGAAAACTGAAAGAAGTTTTTGTTTGGTTCAACATGTACCCATAGCAACACTACAACAGATGTACATTTCAACACCTGTATGAAGTTTCTGGAACTCAAGCTGTTCATTATGCAAGAAGTTATGAAATACAACTTTAACAAGCCAAAGCCATGAAAAATAAAATCTGGTTTAGGTTTTAAAGTGGATGTTTGAAGAACAGAGCGTGTCCAAAAACATATGTTGGGATTGGAAAAAGTCACTGGAATGGAGAAGCACTCAACATTTTCAAGAAGATGCATCAAGGATCAGTTGCAAGAGCTTGAGGAGAAATAATAATAATAATAATAATAATAATAATAATAATAATAATAATAATAATAATAATAATTAAAGCTACCAGATGGGAGTAACATCAAACACATAGATAAGACAGGATACAAATACCTGGGAATAATGGAAGGAGGAAATAATAAAACACCAAGAGATGAAGGACACGATCAGGAAAGAAATATTACAGAGACTCAAGGCGATACTCAAGTCAAAACTCAACGGCGGAAATATGATAAAAGCCATAAAACACATGGGCAGTGCCAGTAATCAGATACAGCGCAAGAATAGTGAATGGACGAAGGCAAAACTCCGCAGCATAGATCCAGGAAACCAGGAAACATATGACAATACACAAAGCACTACACCCAAGAGCAAATACGGACAGACTATACATAACACGAAAGGAAGGAGGGAGAGACTATAAGTATAGAGGAATGCGTCAACATCGAGAACAGAGCACTGGGGCAATATCTGAAAACCAGTGAAGACGAGTGGCTAAAGAGTGCATGGGAAGAAGGACTAATAAAAGTAGACGAAGACCCAGAAATATACAGAGACAGGAGAATGACAGACAGAACAGACGACTGGCACAACAAACCAATGCACGGACAATACATGAGACAGACTAAAGAACTAGCCAGCGATGACACATGGCAATGGCTACAGAGGGGAGAGCTAAAGAAGGACACTGAAGGAATGATAACAGCGGCACAAGATCAGGCCCTAAGAACCAGATATGTTCAAAGAACGATAGACGGAAATAACATCTCTTCCCATCCCATATGTAGGAAGTGCAATACGAAAAATGGAACCATAAACCACATAGCAAGCGAATGTCCGGCACTTGCACAGAACCAGTACAAAAAGAGGCATGATTCAGTAGCAAAAGCCTCACTGGAGCTTCTGTGCAAGAAACATCAGCTACCTTGCAGTAATAAGTGTACGAGCACCAACATGAGGGAGTGATAGAAACGATCAGGCAAAGATCCTCTGGGACTATGGTATCAGAACGGATAGGGTGATACGTGCAAATAGACCAGACGTGACGTTGATTGACAAAGTCAAGAAGAAAGTATCACTCATTGATGTCGCAATACCATGGGACACCAGAGTGAAGAGGAAGAGAGGGAAAAAAAGGGATAAGTATCAAGATCTGAAAATAGAAATAAGAAGGATATGGGATATGCCAGTGGAAAACGCACCCATAATCATAGGAGCACTAGGCACGATCCCAAGATCCCTGAAAAGGAATCTAGAAAAATTAGAGGCTGAAGTAGCTCCAGGACTCATGCAGAAGAGTGTGATCCTAGAAACGGCGCACATAGTAAGAAAAGTGATGGACTCCTAAGGAGGCAGGATGCAACCCGGAACCCCACACTATAAATACCACCCAGTCGAATTGGAGGACTGTGATAGAGCAAAAAAAAAAAAAAAAAAAAAAAAAAAAAATAATAATAATAATAAAACTTTGGAATCTAGTGTGAATAGCATGGGACACGATGTCCTATAAAGCCGCTGAGAGTACAATATCATTTAGTATGATTTACGTGACACTCGTTCCGCCTTCTTGTACTTAGGCCCAAACGAAGTTAATGCAATAAAGCAGTACTCCATTGTATTTTATGAATGGATTAAGGTTTTTTGTTTCGTTATCTTTTTTTATTTTTCTACTCTCCACTTTTTTTATATGCGATCATTCTATTCTGTTTTATAATTCAAAGGTTATTCATAGTGATAACATAAGATAATATCAAAAGTAATTATTTCCAGTTGACTGATATCTCTATGGGAAAACGTTAATATTAGAATAGATATCACCTAAGTCAATTACTGCAAACTTGTATCGTTTTTATTCTATTTAAACCGCCAAAATCTCTCTCTCTCTCTCTCTCTCTCTCTCTCTCTCTCTCTCTCTCTCTCTCTCTCTCTCTCTCTCTCCGTTTTTTTGCTCTGTAATAGCTAATTTTATCATTTCTTTACCCTCCCTCCCTGTCTCCTCGGAGTTAACACGGAATATTCTAAATTTATCCTCTCTCTCTCTCTCTCTTCTCTCTCTCTCTCTCTCTCTCTCTCCTCTCTTTTCACTTTCTAATTCCTGATATGAATGCAGATGCTATGCTATTTGGAGGAAACAAAGAGCTCTTCAAAATAATTGGATTCATAGGGGATTATTGATGTCGAATACTTAAACTCCAGATATCTGTGTAATCTGAAAACCCGCTCTTCTTTCGTTTCCAGATTTTGAGAATCAGCGGTGAGGAAGATAGATAGATAGATAAGAGTGAAAGCAATTGTTTGAATAACTGATTGTTTATAGAGCTAGTGAAAGTGAGAGATACGTGAGATAAAGTCATAACGTAACCATTGTTTGCTTAAGAGAAAACGAATTTTTATCAATTGACAAATACATAGACAGAAAGACCGAACACATCGTACACCATTTTACCTGTGAAGTTGCTTAGACACCTAACTGCAAACCATGTCATTTCCAGTGGGTCGCTACCATACATAACCAGACACACAAACACACACACACACACACAAATATATATATAATATATATATATATATATATATAATATATATATATATATATATATATATATAGCATTTGTACAACTTTATTGGGACATGTTTCGAGTAGTACTATCACTCGTTATCAACCTACAAAATTAAAATGAATGACATTATAGTTCTTGCAATCAAATTCACAATAATAAAATTATATGTATAAAAATTATAAGAGTACGTTAAAAGATAGCTAATACTTAAAAAAATTAAAATTAAAAACAATTGCTAAATGAAACAACTGAGTAGATCAAAATAAAATAAAGCAGAATGAAAAAATTAAGTCACAAAAACGGATGGTACAAAAGAACAGTAAATATACTAAGTCGATATACAAACCAGCAGGATGAGACTAAAAACACAAAAGTGAGGTAACAGCTACATTTCTAGCCAAGGAAGGCTTTATCTTAACAGAATATAAAACTTCTAAAATGTCGAGGTCTGTAGCAAACTGGGCAGAGGTTAAAATAGAAAAATCATCGATATGTAAAGGGTGACCAGACTCCTCGCTGTGTTCCCTAATTGCACTATAACTAGGTCCTTGTAAGATAATTACTTGTACGAAATGACCTACCAAGGTGCTCAAACCATCTCATCCAAGCTGATCTGGTAGTTTTTCCAACTTAAGTGGCATCACAACCACTGCACTGCCATTTATAGATCAGATTGGACCGAAGGCTGTTGGTCTAGGGTCTTTAATTTTAAAGAAATTTCCTAATTTATTTTGTAAAGTAAAATATATTTTGATATCTGGCTGAGGGTAACCAATGGACAAAATAGAAATTAATTGCTTTTTTAGATCGTAACTATGAGTTCCAGTAAAAGTTAAAGGTAGATAAATAACAGGTTTCTTTACGTTAGCAGTAGTTTCAGGTGTTTGTTTACATATAATTTTGAAAGTTGTTTACCGATATATGTATTTACGTAATTCAACGGATAGCCATTGTTTATTAAGAGTGACCTTATAAAGAAATTCCAATTCTTCGTGTAAATTCAAATAGCTAGAACAAATTTTATATGCTCTGGTAACTAGCGTAAATATTAAATTCATCTTATATTTCAAAGGTGTAGCTGATTGAAATTTAGACACAAGACCTGTGAAAGTACGCTTTCTAAAGACTGAAGTGTGAAATTTATTAATAAGATTTTTTACTTGAATATCTAGAAAAGCAAGTGTATGATTATTTTCGACTTCAGATGTAAAATCTATATAAATATGCTTACTATTAAGGTACTCTAAAAAAAACGAGGAATCTGGTCACGACTCTTAAAAATTAAGAAAGTATCATCAACATACCTCCTGTACAATAAGGACTTAAAATCTAAAGAGCAATCGTCTAACCATTTCTTCTCCATAAAACACATAAAAGCATTAGCCAGAGATGGTCCTATACTGGATCCCATACTTGTACCATCAATTTTCTTTGGTAGCTAGGATTAAAAGTTCCTTTAACTG
>NC_087206.1:16368624-16381124 GCF_015104395.2 Macrobrachium nipponense
TGAAAAGAGCAGAAAAACACATTACAAAAGGAATGCCCACCCTGCGGGTATATCATTTCATGTAATATATTTAGAAGAAGGCCCTTTCCAAATAATAATAATAATAATCCATCCAGCTTCTCAGGTGTGTCTTTGTCAACATGCATTGTTTACTTTATTCATTACCACTTATGTCCATTTTTGAGTGTTCATAAACAAACAAAATCCTATCTTGATTTATTATTATTATTATTATTATTATTATTATTATTATTATTATTATTATTATTATTATTATTATTATTACTTAATGAGAACCAGTAGATCATAGCATGAAACAAATACAGGACATCATAGCAAAGAGAATATAACCAAAATACCGTTAAGAATGATGTGAAAATAAATGAATAATTTACGAAACAAAAGAAATGAGCAAATATTTTAAATGTGAACATATACACATACATACAAATAAACGTTCAAACAAACGTTAAAGCCATGGAGGGTTCTACAAGCTTCGGGGAAACAGCTATTATATGACTAAGCAAAAAAGTAAATTAATTCGTGACCTAATTATCATGACCTAATTATCATTAATAACTCATTTCTTATTCATAGAGGTGATTTATAACTGAAGAAATGAAATTAAGTTTTTCCTCATATTACCAATAACCTATTTTGTGAAAAAGAGAAGCTATTGTATATATATATATATATATATATATATATATATATATATATATATATATATATATATATATATATATATGTATATATATATATATATATATATATATATATGTGTGTGTGTGTGTGTGTGTGTGTGTATGTATGTATGTACACTATATAAATATATGTACATATATATATATATATATATATATATATATATATATATATATATATATATTATATAATAGAGGGGTGATGGTCTAAGGACGCTCTTAAATAAAGATCAGTGACACGTTTTTTTGGTGATGATAAATAAGTGATGTGTTATAGGAGTGAAAAAGGGATTATCTTTATCTTCTCGAATAGATCTCTGCCATACTTATTTAGAAAAGCACATATTCCACTAATCGAACGACCAAGGTGTACACGTGTGAACAAACGGCTTAGAGATAAACAAACAACAATGATGGATAGAAAATGCTCCTCTTCTATGCGTAATAATACTGATATCCTTGCACGATGGACTTTATGCTTCGATATTTAAACATAAGAAAAACTCCGTTGAAAACTACTAAGAAACTACGTTTTACTATAAAAACATGCTTTGATAAAGTAATCCAATGAAGCACGATGGGAACATTTTAGCTTTCAAAATATAACGACGTAAAAACTCAGAAGCTGCTCAAGTTATTACATGATCAGATTTTTTTTTTATTGCAAGCCATGCTGAACTATGTAGCCTTAATAGAAGCGCCAGCAGCCCATAGTGACGGCAAAGGATTATGAGCTTCTCTTTATTAGTAGGTCTTAAAAAAAAAGGTGCTCAAGTTACTTAGACAGAATGGGTGAGCGATGCATACAAGTTATGAAGATTATGTAGCCATTGTTTTTAAACATATTTTTTACTTAATCAATGGCCCTCGACATAATAAGTTCCATACTTACCGAGCCAATCCTCTTATCAGTTTGTTCATTTACCAGATTTGCAAAGTTTTATTTCTCAAGTTTGTCCAAAAAATCAAAACGAAACAATCTAGCATTACGTTTTTCTTTTGTCCTAAACATTTCTTACTTGAAAAGGTTGGTTGCTTCACAAACTGATGAATATAAAGATGGCCATTGATTTTCCAGGCTCTTCCTTGGCCGATACCTCCAACCAACTCACTAATATTATTTTTCAGTATCTCGCTCGCGCTCTTAGAAAAGCTTTTGTATTCGCATGAGACAAGGCTAACGTGTGCGCATCGATTACATACACTAATTTAGATTCTTATACACTCGTGCGTGGACATGGATGTCTGTGTGTGATTGCGTGCATATTTTATATCTATATATATAATCTAATAATATATATATTATCTATATATATATATATATATATATATTATATATATATATACATACATATTAAGGCGGATGCTTATATATATATATTTATATATATATATATATATATATATATTATATATACTATCTATATATATATTATGAAATACCGCATGCTTATGCTATATAACTACGCTTGTCTTCTGGGTATAAGTAAGTCACGTTTAACCAACAATATTCTTAAAATTTAAGGAAAAAACTTACTATTCTTCCTTCAGTCGAACACCTTTCTATTACTATTTTCGCTAATCTTGGTGCGATATCATACACCAGAATTTTAAAATTTTTTCACCTTGGAATTTTGTACTGCAAATCAATATTTTAGGGATGTTTCATAAGCAAGTGTGAAAATTTTAATAGTAGCACTACTACTACTACTACTACTACTACTAATAATAATAATAATAATAATAATAATAATAATAATAATAATAATTTTGGAAATGAGGTATTCTTTTTAACAGAGAATTAATTATATGATTTTTTTCGCTATTTTGCCTTTTTGTTCCCCAAAATATTAACAATAACATGTCCGATTACGTACTATTTTTTCGTTATCAATTGCTCCACTTCATTTCTGTCACTGCACTCTTCATTTCCTTTTGAATCTTTCACTCATGTGTCATAAAAAGTTGCAAAATAGCAATTTTGTTGTTTTCCGTCCCTGTTATCATCTTTTTTCTGTTTTCTGTTAATTTAACGGTTATTTTTTTAAAACTTTATTACTTATTTAGTTTTATTATTATTATTATTATTATTATTATTATTATTATTATTATTATTATTATTATTATTATTATTATTTCACAATATGACACCTATTCATATGGAACAAGGCCAAAAGGCCCTTTGATTTGAAATTCAAGCTTCCACAGAATATGGCGTTCATTAGGAAGACGTAAAAGGAAGTAAAGGGAAATTCAGAAAGAAGAGATCACACTTATCAAAAAAGAAAAAAATAAATCAATAAATTATCAGCTCTTGTACTTTGTTGCTCTTATTGTCTTGTATCATTTCCGTGATTACCATTTGCTAGGGCAAATGATTCCGTTATCATTCTTATGTAATATTTCTTTTTCGTATCCACGTCTCCCATTTCATTCTCTGCTTGTTAATAATGAAACAGAAACATTGCAGGATTCAGCTATTATTTTCTTTCTGTGTGATATTCATTTTCATGTAATCTTATTTTACCATCAATATCCCATCAGCAAACCCACAAGCCATTCAAATATCATATTCTCAAGTTTCGACTTCAGCTCCGTCTATGGCTCACTGTGTCCATCAACTATTGACTATCGCCCTCTCAATAATAGGGAGTTGTTACTATCCTAAAAGGAACATTTCTTTGTTTGCCTCCCCTATGGATAATTTTTACTCTCTCTCTCTCTCTCTCTCTCTCTCTCTCTCTCTCTCTCTCTCTCTCTCTCTCTCTCTCTCTCTCTCTCTCTCTCTCTCTCTCTCTCAAAGAAATTTAAAGATACCACTTCTGTTCCCTCTTGTCTGAAGAAAAGGAAATATATTTCATATTCTCTCTGTCTGTCTGCCTTTCTCATCTTCTGACGATAATGATCATTCAGAGCGTTAGATTGGGAGACGTTTACTTTTTTCTGGAAAAAATGAAATGGCTTTCGCTTTATTCGAGCTAACAATTATAGTACATACCGACCTATACTTCTGCTCAGGTGAGAGGAGAGGTGACAATTATATTTTCATTCTCTCACATTTATGAAATCAAAATATAGTTGTTTCTAAAATAAAAATAAAGATCAATGTCTGGAATTACTTTTAAATCAATATGCTCAACATTATAGTTAATGGAGAATCTTGGTATAAAAGATTATCATGAAACTAAAAAATCCATGAGAAAAATTGTCAAATATATTGTGAACTACACCGTACATCATTAATGTTAGAAATATAAGGCAATCGAGTTATTAGTTTCTCTGACAGCCAAGATGACAGAAAACCGCGACCTAAATAACCTCTGACCTATGAAAGGAAAAGAAATTGTGTGTTTTTTTCCTGTCAGCAAATAACATCTGTGTCTTTTAGAATACATCAGATAACTCGAGAAGACCACTACTTTACTCGTCGTTTATTTCATTCATCCTTTAGGGTGCATGTAAGATAACTTGTAAATCTTTCGCAGTGCACAATGCACTTTGCTCTTTACTTAACTGAATTTTCTAAAAGCTACTTTTTATATCCGGAATATGCTTCGAGAACTAAAGACAGACAAGGATAACTTCTCTAATGACGAGGAAATTTCTTTCTTTTTTAATTAAATAATGATATTTCAGAAATATTTACCGATATTAATTTCCCATGAATTTACTTTCATAGTGGTCAACAAGAATAAAAAATCTTATAAAAAAAAATATATGAGGATGACAACGTTCATGATATATTTCACAATGAACATTTTTATCATTTATAAAATTCCTGATAGCTATAGGATAACCCGAAAGTCATTCAACTTTAAAAAACAATTTTAATAACACAAAATGCTATCACAAACTTTAAATCATGATTTAGAAAAGCATCATTTCCTCCGAGTTTCCGTTTTTCATTGCGTCTGTCACACTATGATCTTTCTCGCTCAAATTTTAAAGGTGACGCTGCTACCTGTTGCAAGATTCTCAGATCTAGAATATTCATGCATACTTTCTTAACAGTACTCTCGTTTCGCAAGAAGATTGTTACAAAATTCTTAAATATAAGTCACTAAACACTGAATATGTATAATGTGGTTTTGTTACAAGATTCATAAATCATATAATGTTCAATTTAGTACCAGCACAACATACATTTTGCAAGAGTCTTGGATTCTTCATGCCCATTACCATCGTTAATCTTATCAATGCTAAAATATACCATTTCTTTGTATATCTCTGCCATTTATAACGTTTAGAATTGATACAAAAGAGATCAGGTTACAACCGGAGAACGACAGTCTTTAATTCTAAACTAAACATAATAATAAGTACTTACTCATTATTCTACTTCCAGTTCTCCGTCGTTACTTCGAATTTATTTTCATTGGATCAAAACTGTTATTCAGACTATGTCCTGCATTAAAAGATTTTTGATAAAAACTGTACTTAAACAGCATGATTCCACGCTCTGAAGTATCTTTTGCTATTGCATCTGCAAAAGTCTAATGTTTGGGCAACAATAAAAAAGGACTAAAATCTCGTAATCTGATTAAATTCTCTTTTCGTGTTGGACGAACAATATTTTTACTGATACTTCCTCGTTAATCAATGCATCTGCTCTCACGTTGCCATCCATTTGCGTTAATTTAATCTCATTAATAATGGTTATACCCTTCACCCCAACCCGGATCAGTTCCATTCTCTTGTTTTCCATTTATGTATTACATTAAACTCTGTGACAATTCATTCTTTTTATTTGAAGTGATCCCTTTTTCCACAATTAATGTATCATTTCTCTAAAAACTCTTCGGGAATAAAATAAACTGTCCGCAGGCAAGCGTAACTGGTGCCCAGGTATAATAATTAGATTCCAAAACAATACTTTTTATTACAGTGAATGTTGTCCTACAAAATGGTAACTGTGGTTGTGTTGGATCTAATAATAACGAAATGATAATGACATAGTTTGGCATCTCGTTATTTAATCATAGAATGGATGATATGATTTAGCGACTTCTTATTTCCTGAAAAAAAAAAATTGATGATGACAGCTGGCGTGATTTGCTTTTAGTAGTTGCCTATGAAGGCATCTCTTATATTATACCCTACTTTTTGCAAATCCTAATGGAATTTGAAATGACTGCAAATTATTAGTAAACTATGACATCCTAATTCATAAGATTTTCAGAATGTTAAAAGGAGAGTGTTGGAGTGTTGGTATTGTAAATAAGTTGCGCATGAAGCGGCTCCGGTAATAGAAACAACTAGGCTAGATAAATTTACGGGGAATATGAAAAGCAAATAAAAACGCAAAGCTCGAGCTTTTATATAAAAAATGAAGATATAGAATAAAGATATATCCCAAGTAATCAATGAAACTCGAATGCCAGTCAGAATCCTCCTATCGAGTTCAAAAAAAGTTCAGAGAAGCAGTTCAAGGACAGAATCTATTGTTTAGCAATTTGACCATACAATTTTTTTTCGAATCTCTAAGAGGAATTGCCCATAACCTTCTACAGATATTTTGAACTATTTCCACTGTGGTTTTCAACTTCAATTAAGGCATTTTGTAAAATCACTCTTACTAAAGCTTCTTGATCATATCCTCTTTAATTTCTCATTTTTCTTTTTTCGAAGATTTTTTTTTACTTGTGTCCTTGTCTCTTTCTATTCTTGCTTCTAGCTTTTGGTTGATATACGAGTTTTTAATGTCCCCCCCCCCCCCCCCCCCCCCCCCCCCCACCCCCGCCCTTTTCTTTGTTCTCTCGACTGCCATTTTTATTTCTATCAGACTGTTTATTCTTTTCTTTTTTAATTCAATTCCCTTTTCCTTATCATAATACTCTCAATGATATTCTCTCTGCTACTCAATTTCTGCTTCCATCTCCACTACACAATCTGCTCAATTATATTTTGTGATGACCTCTTCTGTTCCTATACCAAGCTCCTTCAGAAACCAATTATCCGATCCATATATTACCTCTTCCCATTTTCCTTTGACGCCCCCATCCTTCTTTGTCATATCTTATACCCATGACATAAACACTTGTTCGTAATAAAAGTAGCAGCTGTCATTTGTCATTGTGTCTTTGGAACAGACCCAGTTGAAATGTAAGGTTAAGGCTTTATTCTTTCAAAGTGTTCCTTGCGCTATATATACCATTCAGAAGTTAAAGTTTTCTCTTTCATTAATGTAATTCGTCTGAAGCGTCCAATTTCCTCGACTTCTGTATTTGTTTCTGACTGCATACTACCATATTTATATAAGATATTCATTACAAGGTGACTGCTAACTCGTTTTGTTTTTTTATTTATCAAGCATTACTACGCACAATGTTCGTTATTTACACACTGCAATTATTATGTTGTCGGAACAAATACATTCATTAATTGATCTATCTCTCACTATTTGCTAATTAGTCCAAAATTTATAATGGGCGAGCATAAAACATTTCGTATCCCTACCTGCAGTTATTGCTATTGTTATTTTCCATCTCCCTCTCACCAAATACCCTTGCTCACATTCTGGATATTAGTATTACACTCAAAGGTTAATAGATGTTAGCTCAGTGGCCGTGTCTTGTCCATATCCAAGGAATACAAGAAAACTAAAAGAAGTTAAGGGACTGTAAGGCAGGACAACCGTAGCATGAAAAGAATTCTAAAATCTTAACCATATATGGAGTTTATTACACCGTGTTTATCATCTTAGCAAGGAATCTATTAAAGATCGGTATAAGTAGATTTCGGTAGAGGCAAAAAAAAAAAAAAAATGAATGAGTGTCGGTAGGCATGTGTTCTGTACATACAAAGGGATTCCTTCATGATATTAGGAAACGGAAAACAAACTCATAATGAAATTTAGTGCAGGTTAACAATTCTTTGAACAAAGACTCTGCTCTCTTCTTGCAGAGTTCTATCTCCGGAACTTGATGCTAAATTCTGCGTTATACTATTATATGCTGATGAATATTGGTACGAATATGTTCTGTGTATTTAAATCAAGCGAATTTGCATACAAGGACCCTCAAATAACAGGCAAACATAAAATCACATACATACATACATACATACATACATACATACATACTATATATACATAGATACATATATATATATACATATATTATATATATATATATATATATATATATATATATATATATATATATATATATATTTATACATGTATATAATGTAGTATGACTGGAATGACTACATGCATTCTTTGAAGTTTCGTTCACTGTGTTTAATGCACATTAACCATTCTCAATAAGTATAATTCTTCAGCTCACAGTTTTCAGTCAACTCTGCAACAAATAGAACTCATATAATAACAAGAGTTTGGGGGATACAGAAAAAAACAGTAAGGGAAATAAGAAAATTAGAAAAATAAAGTGAGGATTCCAAGGTGAAAGTGTGCCTTGGAAGAGTAAAAAGTGATATTAAAGCTTGACAGTTTGGAAGCCTCCCTCGAGTCTAGAGAACCTTTATACTTCCTCAGACTGAATGACTGAGTTCTGAAATGGTTGCTTCATTGGATATTTGTGCGTAATGATTATATGAATTTCAAGCTTCAGAATAAAACGGTTTCCACTGAAACTTTCACTGAAGTTTTGTGCTAAAAAGTCTGAAATGCATCACCAAGACACTGAAAAACATGAATGCTGAATGACAAATATTTCCCAAACGAATCTACTCTAGAGTCTTCTGCCTAATGTTACTCGAATCGCTCTAGGGACCAGACCATTACATATCAATATATAAACAAAAAACTGTTATTTGCGACGTCAAGATGGATGTCATTCTTCGCGTGATAACCAACAGTACGCTGCTGGGTAAGTAAAGTTGTTATTTTGTCTTAATTTCCCCATTATATCTTGTTCTGCTTATATGTTAATATGTGCCTGGATAACCAAAAGTCGTGTCAAAATTTGTGTTTTTGGTGAAAAGATTAATGTTCACTTTCAGTGGGTGTTAATATTTAATCAAGTTGGCATCATTACGTTTCTATGTAGACATTAACATTTATCATCATCGTAAAATGGTAAAGTTATATGATCCCCAATAAACAATTTTAAAATAAAGAACAAAAGATAATATCCACAGGGGTCGTATAATTCACCTCATTGTGAATCTTTATATATTCATGCTGTCATTACAGAGCTATTTAAAATGAAACAACTTAATGATGTTTCAACAGGGAATAAACTCCGCAGTAGTTAAATAATTCATGCATTACTGGGCAGCAAATAATGTCCGCATGACCAGTTGAGGTACGTGTGTATATGTGTAATGGGAAAGTGGGTGGGAGGGGGTATTTGAGCATGCATATGTAGTGGGAGGGGTAGGGGTGTCATTACGCATGATGTTGGTACATTTAGCTCTGCAACCTTGTTTACGAGGCGACTGAATTCTGGACTCAGGATACATTTGACCTAAATAGATGTTTTAAGAATGAAGACAGCAAATATACGAACTTTGCATAATACTATAATTGATGTAATTGTTATTTCATAGCTGTGCCAATGTACATAAAATCAACAATAATCTAAGGTAACTGTATTCCTATTACTGATTTCCCTTCAGAAGTGAGATCAATAAAACGAGAGAGAATGATAATAAAGTAACATATGTGAGCAATTGCAGATAACAACCATATAAAAACGCCTTTGATGCAGTAGACGTGGTTACGGTGTAGTTACAAAAAGAATAATCCTTCAAGTCTTTACTCATCGTCAATATTTCAATCGTGCTTTCTTGAAATTACAGTGAGATGGCTTCAGTCCTTTTTGGCTTTTCATAAAGCGGTAGAACTTCATTAGCTACTGGCATTCAACATGACAAATTTCCACAATCAATCATATTGTCACAAATTTACATATATTTCAGCTACTTTCCCTTGGACTTATCAGGTAGTTTTATGGATGAAAACATAAATTTGTCTTCAAGCGTTGGAATCTGCCCCATCCTTGTTTTAATCGTACTGAATCATGAACAACAACAGTAAGGGGATTTAAACTTGTATTAAGCAATTTTGAAACCAACGATAATTCATAACCCTTCATTCGAAAATGACGTAACGGAATCATGAATACCAACGACGTTATATCACTCCGTTCGCGCTGTCTTGTTCTGTTAAGCTTTCTCAGTGCCAACTAGACAGTAAGTATACTACGCTTCGGCCCGCAAACCGTAATAATCCCCCTCCGGCAAAAACCCCAATTAGCACGCTCCGTATGATAAAGTCAATGACGAGCCCCAGACAGCTTACGTCCATGCATAGAAGTGCTCCTCTGGTCACGCTATCACCAAACCACGTGACTATTTACGAGAAAGTGGAAGCAGATTTGGGAGTCATATGAAATACTTTCCACCCGAAAGGATTAGACGGAAAGTAAGTGATGGCCTGTGTTAAACATCCTGTGCGAAAACACTAACTGTATATTTCACATGAGAATTTCGTGTTTTCTCTGTATCTTTCTCATGAAGTTTACCTACATGTGACATGATACATTGAACTAGTTTATGTAAATGTGTATACATGCACACACACGCTATACACACACACACACACACACACACACACACATATATATATATATATATATATATATATATATATATATATATACTATATATATATATATATATATATATATATATATATATATATATATATATATATATATATAGTATATATATATATATATATATATATATATATATATATATATATATATATATATATATATATATATATATATATAGTCTCCAGTCGGCGAAGATAACAATACTTCAGGGAGTACCATAATACATCAGTAGAAGGCCATAGTTTATTAAAAACGTTTCGCACACAATTCTCGGTGCATCATCAGTCTGTGAACAATAAAAGTAAATACATTATAAAAAGGAATTCACTTTTATTGTTCACAGACTGATGATGCACCGAGAACTGTGTGCGAAACGTTTTTAATAAACTATGGCCTCCTACTGATGTATTATGGTACCCCCTGAAGTATTGTTATATATATATATATATATATATATATATATATATATATATATATATAATATATATATATATATATATCTATTAACCTAAGCAAATTTACGGTAACACACGAAGAAGCTCATTTATGTCTGATATGTCTGTGTACATATATACCAAAAATGTCCTATAAGACGAATAACCTCTGCTTATGCACTGTGTAATTAAAAGTATATTCAGTGCATGATGCCTTATACTTGCAGGCGAAAGAAAAACCGGAGATCCATTTCCTTGAGCTATAAATTCAATTCTCAGTTTTACTCACAAAGCCATTCCAACTTTTTGAAGTCAAGGGGAAATGACTGCTTCCCTTACCTTGATGGAAATTGTCCTGTTTCCCGAATTCTGGAGATATTGATTTTTGCCCAAGACCGCAAATGAGTTAATAACTGCCAAAATGAAAAACAAAGTAATGACATTTTGCGTTTTTCTGAAATTGGCAATTATGAAAGAGAACGCAGTTTGATTGCACAATTAGCGGCCTCCCTTGAGGTAGCGCTAACTCAAAATAGGCTATACATTTATTATTTTTTACTAATTGTTTTGTGAGTTTAATATTTCCTCAGTAAGAAATTCTGCTTTTCATCAACTCCATTATCCTCCAGGCATTGGAATACATCAGAAATCTGTCTTCATAGTACTTAGCTAAAGGTAAATATTTTTTTTATAAATTTTTCCAACTCACTTAATTTTTATCATGCTTTCCATTAAGGCGATACATAAAATGCGATATAACCTCTATATAAGTCTGTTTTATATTTGTTTTACATTTTTCATTCCTGCAACATTGACATCAAGAAATACCAAAATGCGGGCACTAGATAATCAAAGGACAGCCATTGTTCTCACTCTCATATTTTGTAATATTTATTTCCCTTTTCTAACATGCATTGTTCAGTCGTTGAAAGCATAGGAATCTTATTCCAAAAATAATTCCATTTATCAGGCTGTTATTCATAAGTTTCAATCTTTTACATTTATTAGTTGTCAATAAACCTTTTCCGATTTTTACTTATTTTATTAGATTCTTAATTTATGCATATTATATTTTAACATTTAAGTAAAGTCACATTAAAAACCTTGACCCTCCGGAACGTTAAATCTATATTTTTTTTATTAACTTGTGTATACCTTTATTCAAAAATGTTTATAGATATTTATTCATGAGGGCGCAATTATATCAAATTGGCACTTTCGCCTGAAACTCTGTACATTTTCACCTAAAGTTTTCATTTGTGTAACTTGTAAAAGATTTACCTCCGGCAGTAGGAGGACACTTAATTGAAATCTTTTCTTTATGACGAGATCAAAGGCACGGCCGTTGCAGTACATTTATTTAAGCGCTAAAGGAAAACGAATTTCCAAGTTTCTATCAACTCGGAATATTGGGTATTAGGATTAGGGCAGCCTGCCTCTCATATCCGTTGCAATTTAGCTGTAGTATCAAATAGCACCATTTACTACCTAATGATTTGCATATCTAGTAGAAAAAAACATGTAAATTGACTTCGATTCGTATCAGTAAAATAAATACTTCATTATGTATAATGGGAAAACAATTTTGATGAAGCTTTCTATGCGTTTGAAATATTTTGATTTAATTGGATACTTAAAAATTAAGGAGGTTTAATCTCTTCACGGAAAACGGGAAAACTAAATAGAATCACGGCTCAATTAGGGGGGATTATACGAAGGTTAATCACATTTTAATAACAGTCGATACGGTGCTTGTTTTTAATTAACGGAAGGATGTT
>NC_087206.1:16386124-16404411 GCF_015104395.2 Macrobrachium nipponense
AGACAGCCTTATTTTGAAACAGACTACCCCTTTAGGTTGAGATGTGAAAAGCATCTCTCCAGACCAGTTAAATAACAGACTAGATAAAGATATCGGAGCACCTGCGGTTTGTCTATTTTTTATCATATTTTTCAGGTGACATTTCAGGTGATATTGAGTTCCACGCAACTTCCTATATTTGTTCATGCTTCTGCATACCCGTCTAAAATTTCTTGCGCGCATGTTTGTGGATGCGTAATCTTGTGTGCTTATCTGTGTACCTAATTACATACCCGATTTTTTTCCCCTCTCTCCCCTTTACTCCATATTTATTATAATCTCTATTTTCTTATTCTGCATTTCCCCTTCTCTCTCTCTCTCTCTCTCTCTCTCTGAGGGACCTGGGGCAACCCGAACAAGATGTAAGGTCTGTAAGGTAAAGTCTCTCTCTCTCTCTCTCTCTCTCTCTCTCTCTCTCTCTCTCTCTCTCTTTTTATTTGTATCCTCTTATAATCCTCGTTCTTAACTCTATAACTTCAAAAACTGATGACATTAACCTTTCAAAAGAAAAGTTGCCTGGCGTCCCCCTTTGAGAACTCTCCATGATCCTTCCAAAACTTTCTTCAAATTCCGATATCTATTGTTCAAAACTAAATCCTTCCTTTATCCTTTTTATCTTAATTCTCTTTAAAAACCACTCAGTGTAAGAAAAAAATACTCTCACAATGGAAACATGAATATGATTATTTTAAATTTATCTCAACTTGCGCTTAATTAAGTTCTGAGAGAGAGAGAGAGAGAGAGAGAGAGAGAGAGAGAGAGAGAGAGAGAGAGAGAGAGAGAGAGAAAACAGGAATTGCAGAGGCTCGTTTATATTTCAACAACTAATAATACCTGCGCCCATTTTGAAAATATATTAAATCTTGTATGATATCAGAGCCTTTTCCATTTTACTTACGTAAGCATTCAATTCATTCACACCTGCTGAGCAAGTTCCAGGCTTCATCGCTTCTTCAGTAATAATAATAATAATAATTTTCGAAAGGGTGCACAATAATACAAAGTGTAAAAAGTCCGTGTATAATTTTGAAGACTTTACAGAAAGCTTTCGAACCCTTCCCTGGGTTCATCTTCAGTCCAAAATGAAGATGTACCCAGGGAAGGGTTCGAAAGCTTTCTGTAAAGTCTTCAAAATTATACACGGACTTTTTACACTTTGTATTATTGTGGACCCTTTAGAACATTATATATACTCTCGTGATAGAGAGTTTTTCCCCAAATAATAATAATAATAATAATAATAATAATAATAATAATAATAATAATAATATAATAGTAATCAAAAGTAATGGCCACTTCAGCAGCGTTACGTTTGTAGAGATGCTTCTCTATTTTTCGAATAGCGGCTTTTTCGGTGCTACTTAAACAGGACTAGTAAGAGCGCCCTGTGGGTAGGTCATTTTACAAATACAGGGTCAAATACCGGTGCTTATATTTCAACTTATTACAAGATAAACTATGATATCATAGTTCATCAAAGTCAGTAACGGTTTTCGCTCTCTCTCTCTCTCTCTTCTCTCTCTTGAAGCGAGATTTTGTCTGGAGGGACACCACCCTAAAAACAGTGCACCCTCAGCTCTCAGCCCAGAAGATGTCTGGCAGCTCCAGACGAAAGCTCGCTTCAGAAAAGAGAGAGAGAGAGAGAGAGAGAGAGAGAGAGAGAGAGAGAGAGAGAGAACCGTTACTGACTTTGATGACTATGATATCATAGTTTATCTGTATAAGTTGAAATATAAGCACCGATCTTGACCCTGTATTTGATAATGACCTCCATAGGCGCTCTACTAGCCTGTTTAAGTAGCACCAAAAAAGGCCACTGTTCGAAAAATAGAGAAGAATCTCTACAAGCGTAACGCTGCTGAAGTGGCCATTACTATTAATAAAGTATGCTTGAGAGAGGATCTGCTTCCTAAGTACAATAATAATAATAATAATAATAATAATAATAATAATAATAATAATAATAATAATAATAATAATAATAAGCAGAATGGCAGTCTGAAAACTGTTCAGTTTGTATTGCAGTTTCTCAATCTCTTGAAATGGTTTCTTAGTAGCAGCAGGTAAATTATATAGGAGCCACCCAAAGTTCGTTTCTCCCTTAGTGTTTCGGCAGTACTTTCTACCATTTATCAGAAGGCGAATGAATCCAGATGTGTCACTCACTGGCTGCATTCACATCTAAGTAAATAGTTGAGAGTACTACCGAAAGGTCAAGTATAAATTGATGTTTGGACAGCTGTTAAATAAATTAGCTGCTGCTACAAAGAAACTCATCCGAGAGATGGCAAACTGCATTACAATCTCAACGGAATCCTGCAGCTCATATGTCTAATGAAGTTTGTTTGGGAAAGGGTCTTATACTGAAATAATAATAATAATAATGAATAATATTAATAATAATAATAATAATAATTAATAATAATAATAATAATAAGTAATAATAATAATGATAATGATAATGATAAAAAAAATAATAATAATATAATCAACATAATAATGAATAATATAATCTAATAATAATAATAATAATAATAATTCAAAATATCTATTAATAGCAGGGAGTCACTAAAATGGAGGAGAAATCCAGTGGTGTAAATGCTCCCTATTCATGAAACAGTGACTTTTTTGGTATTACTAACCATTCAAAAACGAAAACGGAGGTAAGTGTCGAAACGCATGAATCCTATATGGATATCATATCTATATAAATATATATATATATATATATATATATATATATATAGATATATATATATATATTGTATATACATTTCCATGTAAGTCAGAAATAACCCCAATTAAATCATAAATGATAAGTGCGTCTGTGCGTCTGTCACGACCAGGACGTCATTTTGGGTTTGATAATGAGAAATCAGGGATTTATCTGTTCGGATGGGCAAATCCGTTTCCTTTGTCACACAAAAGACTTAGGTTCGAATCCAATCCGGGACGGATATACCTATATCTGAGATTTTGGATAAAATTATATTTTCAAAGTAATTAAACTGGATAATAATAAGTACTTGCGGTTTAATATTTAGCAATATAAAAAGTTGCGTGCGAATCAAAAGACAAAACTTTCATACACAAACAAACGCACACACAAATATATATATATATATATATATATATATATATATATATATATATATATATATATTATATATATATATATATATATATATATATATGTGTGTGTGTGTGTGTGTGTGTGTGCGTGCATATATCTATATATATATATATATATATATATATATATATATATAGTATATATATATATATACAATATATATATATATATATACGTAATATATATATATACACAATCGCAATATATTAATAAATCATTTTTGTTCTCAACGTTGCCGGTATTATTACAAATTTTACGAAGGATTTCATCTATGATGGATTAATCTATTTTCTCAAAATAATTTGAAGAATTATAAAAATACTCTTTTATAATACAAAACCTTCAAACTTGGGCTAAAAATATGAGAAAAAAAATATTTTTTCCAGTTGGAAAATCCAAGTATAAAATATTTTACCTTTCGGTATCTATGAAGTGGAAGTCACAAAAGGATTTATCTTAAAAATTCCAGTTGGCCAAAAATAAAAAGAGTATGCAATATTTATTAAAGTTCTTATTTGCATCTTTTCCTTATTCCGCTTGCTGTTCAAACAACTCTGTAAACTAAACAAAGATAAGATACTAAACTGCAAATATGGAAAGAACTTATAAATAAATCTTATTATTATTTTCATTTTTAATATCTGTAGTTATCGTGTTACTAAAGAATCCGAGATGAGTTGTTTATCAATTATATAAGGGCATTTAACTGTTATATTTAAATAAATCCTGTTTATTTCTGATTATCAGTACTTATCCAATATGTATTTTCAATTATCATCATTATAACTTTATTGTAAAGGGAATTATACTGCTATCGTTTATATTATTTTGATTTATATTGTTTACCTAACCTTATGTAAGAAGAAGTTTAAACATTTCGAAAACATGGCATCGAAACTACAAAGACAACCAGACGTTGGTAGGGGAATGAATGTCTCAAAGTATCTACAGCATCACTACAGGAGCCGTTGTGAAACAGTAACCATTTCAAGTCCAGTCCAACAATATTCAATTAATGAGATATTTCAATACATCCATTACTCTAAGATATTCTCTAATATTATTAGTTTAATAATGCACCAGGACGACTATGATTATGTTATCATTTTACCCCTTATAAAAGAAGGAAAACACCGATGCACCAATCTGAACAAGAATGAATAGGGCTGACATCCTCCGTTTAAATGGAAATTTTCCTTACAAAAGATGAGGCTATAAATCGCACACCCTCAAACTCACAGAATCATCACACAGAAAGTAAAATTTTTCTTTCGCGTTGGGTAACTTTGTTTTCCCAATTCTGCACTTTTTATTAATATCATCCTAAGCCCCATGACCGAAAAGCCCAGCGGCTTTGAAATTTATTGACAGTCGGTAATTAAAATGGAATTAATTATAAATATGACGCAAAATGTAATATGCTATTCAAGTTATTTGGCCTCTCGTATTTCCGCTTAATTTCCTTCTGAATTCAAACATCTAGGTAATAATCAGAGTATTTTACCAAAATGAATTAGTATCAGATTTTACAACTTTAAAACGTAATTCTGATGGAGTATTTAAACGTATTCGTTTAAATCTGTAGTCCTAAGAGCTATTAGGGTAGAATTTACAACACGGTAATTTTATGAAACACTCCACTTGCTAATGAATAAGTATCGGCGTTCATATGAGAAATTGAACGGCCGATTCATTAAGACATCAGTGAATCACTGAAATGGTCTAGTCGAGTGGAATGAATGGAAGATGATAGGTGAGTGAAAAGACTGCATAACGGAATGGACTACATGAAATTTAGTATATTAATATCCAGGAAGCCCGAGAGTGTACATAATTGGAATGAATATGTAGTGGGAGTAAAGGGTTCGACATACAGCAGATAAGTCATCTGCGTCGATAAATGAGGGGATTAACTCTTATGACATTTCTTTAGAAATCATGAATATGGCAGCAACCGTTATTCAGGTTTCCTATTATGGAGCTGCCCTTGTTACCTATTATGGAACCGTCCTTGTTAAGGGAAACAGCCTATATATAATATATATATATATATATATATATATATATATATATATATATATATATATATATATATATATATATATACATTCGTTATTAACATCTAGTGGTAAATCACTTGGGCGTTGTTCCTTGGATACAATATATATATATATATATATATATATATATATATATATATATATTATATATATATAATAGATATATATATATATATTATATATACCATATATATGTATATATATATATATATATATATATATATATATATATATAAATATATATATGATATATATATATATATATATTAACATATATATATATATATCTATATATATATATATATATATATATATATATATATATATATATATATATTACATATATATATATATATATATATATATATATATATATATATATATATATATATATATATATATATATATATGTATATTATATATCATATATATATATATATATATATATATATCTATATATATATATACATTATCTCTATATACTATATATATATCTATATATTTATGTTATATATATCTACTATATATATAACCTATATATATATCCATACTATATCATATATATCTATATTTAAATATAATACATACATCTATATCAATTATATATATGTATATATATTTATATATATATATATATATATATGTGTGTGTGTATATATATATGCATATATATATATATATATATATTATATATTATATATATATATATATCAATATATATATATATATATATATTGTACCATCCAAGGAACAACACCCAGGTAATTTCCCTCTAGATGTTAATAACTAAAGACCTGCATTTCCCCTCTGTTGCTTTCCCTCAATGCACACCTCGGTGTTTCCCCTTCGCCATATATCAGTGACATTGCATCATTGGCTCTGAATCCCTAACGTTGTCCTTGCGTCTCATTGAGTATCCTCTCACCAGGAAACCCGTTTCTGACAATGTTTAATGAGCCAGAATGACCTTTTCGATTAGGGAACCATACCAGAAGACGGGGAAAAGATTGATGACTTAGATTATTTACTAGTTATGGCAAATGATAATCCTCTTCATTCATTTTTTTGGTGTTTCTCTCTGAAAGAAAGAGATGTTGAGAATTATCTGTCAAGGAATTTGTGAGAAAAAACTATAGAAAGAAAAGGAACAATATGGCGTGAACCATCATTAAATATCAACGTAAATAGAAATCAATGGAAATATACTGAAATAATTTCGGTTATAGTTAACTGAAGGTAAGGATTAAATGAGGCCTAAATATTTGAAAATGAGTAAGAAAAAAATTTATACGTATCTACCAAAAATAAAAAATTTTGAGTGAGCCAACCAACATATTACATTGGTCAGCTAAAAAGTATGAAATTATTCACTTAAGAAAAAAAAAATAGTATGCATCCTTCTTCGAAAGAGCGATTAATCTCAAAAACTGAGATAATATATATCTAGTAATAACAGTCAAGATGCAATTTGATTGTGAAAATACCCCGTGCCCATCTATTACAACTTATATGCACTTATTTTCGATATTATCCTTCACTCAGAAGTGAAGAGTGGGAGGGAAAAGACACATTTTTCGAGGATAGAGGCACTGAAAAACTAATTTCGAACGCTGTTCTGAAAAAAAAGGACCAGAATTCATTATAAGGGAGAATGTGAAACTTTTTAGTTCAAATTTCCACCTTATGTTTCAGTTCCATTGAGTTAATGTTAAATGGACACGCAAATGAAAATTTAAACATCATAAAATTTAGACATTTCTAATCTTGAAAACATACAGGAGGGGGCTCTAAGAAAATGGCAGAAATCTGTAGTCCTAAGAGCTATTGAAATTAACCATATGCATGGTAAAATTACGAACAACAATAAACTAAGATAATAATTGTATTGATAGTTTTGAATATATAATGCTTATAAAGACATAACAAACCTTTGTGATAATGTCTAAATTGTCACGTTTTTCCTGCCTTCCAGAAGTTATCCTTACCTGCCTGTCCGCTCCTACTTCTACTGAAAGACATCAGTTCTTATTTCTGCCTTCCTGTCTGTTTGTCTGTCTGTTCCTGCTCCTACTGAGAGGATCAAGTTGCCAGATGTCATTCATCACGTTTTCGAGCAAACCTACAGTTTAATAACGGAAACCATCTCTACAAAATTTCCTTTTCTGGCTTATCTCCTAATCCCGACGATCTTTCAAAGGGTTATTCTGTGCCATCTAAGGGAAGCCAAAGAAACCGGGGGCCTTCAGACTAACGCAGGAAAGGGGAAACTTTATTTGGATGTTATATGGCCTCTTCCAGTTTCATATGCAACGGGCTTGAAAAGAATGACTTCGGGGAATACCGGATTAGTTCTCTCTCTCTCTCTCTCTCTCTCTCTCTCTCTCTCTCTCTCTCTCTCTCTCTCTCTCTCTCTTTGTTTGTTAGGTATTCTGTTAGCTTTAAACTTTAATCGTTTTGTATTTTGGAATTTTAGCCGTTTTCAAGATAGAATGTAAATCTTCAAAACCTTTTCTGTTGTATGCTCTTCTGCTGTAAGCTCCTGTTAACACCGCAATTCTGGTCTCCTGGAATTTTTGTAATTTGATAGTCTGGAATTCAGACACTGGGTTTTTCAAATTTCCGGAAATTGTTACGGTCACGTACATAAAAGAACAATATAAGAGAATCAATACTTTACCCATATTAATAATACTTTGCACTCTTTGTAATATTAGTTATATATTCCTTATGTCTTACAATTCCAGGAGACACACTGATACGTACGAAACTAAGTAGCCAAGTTAAACTTTGCAAACAACACTTTACACTTGATAGAAAACCAAGGAGGACAAAAACATCACACTTCCTGATCCAACCTACGCCGCCATCTATTGGTTGATCATCGCATCTCAAGCAAAAACAAATACAAATAAATAAAGTTGTAACAAAATGCTGAAATCTTAGAATACATTTTGATTACTATCTGCTTTGTAAGTGACTGTTATCATTAGAATAATTTGGTTCTCCTGAAATTTTGTCATGTCAGATTAATGACTGTTTGGTACTTCCGTGTTAACATCTAATAATGCAGGACTTATGGGAATCTAGAATATAAAAACGTATGGTAATTTATCATTTGGATTTTAATAATTTATGTAATTTTATCTTTACCAATAGTTCCGGTCACATAATATATTTCTTGTTTCATTTTTTTTTTTTTTTTACCTTTTCAACTGCTATTAGGTTTCGAATGTCAAAAATGTTACTACTACTAGTGATGACGCTTATAATAATGTTTTAAAATTGATTACGTATTATTGATGAAACTATCATGTATTAAACTCAAATTATTTTAAAAGTTTCTACATAGCGATTCGGAGATTCCGAGAACCCTTGGCCTTACTAGCTACATGTATTGTTTGATTGCATCAGTATGTGATTAATAGCATGAAAACATACTCAAGAAAACTCTCATATGAGTATTTGATAATCCATTTTCTAGCTCTATTTTTTTTTCATTATTTGTGCCCTATGTTATTTCAACAACATTCACGCTTATTTTAACCTCAACTTTGTTCATAACTATATCTTATGGAAATCCCAAGATTTCGCAGGTCCAATCCTTGACATCAGAAACGAGAAACGGAATAAGCAAAAATTTGTCGCAGCCATAAATAATTTATACGAAAACTCCCTACACCACCCATTGGTGCATGCAGCGCATAATCGTTTGATCTGATTTGTGAGATCTCTGTCATTTTGTTGCAAGAAGTCGCTCGCTCACCTGCAGGATGCAATAATGGACGACTATGACCCGCGCGCATTACCTCAAGCCTTTCTCATCCAATTATTCCATTTTAAGAAGCATTGGACAAAGAGTTCATTGCTTATGCATTAGGGTGGAAGATGAGTCGGCGATGCTGAATGGGAAATGCTCTCCGAGTCTTAATTGACCTGAAATTTTTAATGACAAAATGAATTATTCATTGTTATTCCGCCGTCCAATGAGTGTCTTGTTTTCCCTCCATCGTTTCTTCTTTGGTTTATTTTATCGATGGGGCATGATATTTTTTTAAAACCAAGGATTGGTTTTTTACTGTCTTACAAGAGTTTCGAGAAATTGCTGTTACTTCGGTAATTTTCAAATTGGTGTTCCCTTCCACAAACTATTTCTTTTTGCTCGATTCCTTGAAATGTAAACACAGATACGACTCGTGTCTATGCACTTCTTAACTCAGAAAATTTTAGTGAAGATTAATCTTAACTAACGATTTTAAAAAGAAATTACAGCAATTTTTCCCCCTTTTTTGAGGGAGCTTGATAAACTACAGATGGAAAGGATGGAACAAAATTAGGAACATTTTATCAAAAGATATACATATATACAATATATTTATATGTATGTATATATATATATATATATATATATACTATATATTTATATATATATATATATTGTGTGTGTGTGTGTGTATTTATATATATATATATATATATAGATATATATATATATATATATATATATATATACTAATAAAAGGAGCCCATAAAAACACCAAAATGTAGAGAGAAAACAGTATATATTTCCAGAGACTGCTGTCTCTCTCTTCAGGTATAATGAATGAAAAAAGTTTACAGAAAAGGTGGTATTTATATAAGGAGATTCGTCCACCAAGTAAGCCAATTTAGGTCACCCCCCACCCCCGCTGATAATCTTCCTTTAATCTTCTTAAGCGTTGGTTGAATGAACCACTGCGTCGACGATGTCGGATGTCCAATTCCCTTTTTGAGATGTTCATTACCTGCTTCTCTTTTATTACGGCCGATTCCATCATTTGACTCTTGGTACCGGCAGTTGCTGCTATAAATTACCACGTGACATATTCCAGTTTATTCTATGGTTATTTTCATTTATATGATTTGAAAATAGCCGAGTTCTGTTGTCCATACCTAACTGACCGTTTTGTGTTGTAATTAATCTCTGGGGAAGTGATTTACCTGTCAAATCCGATGTAAGATTGGTCACAGTCCTGGCATGGGAATCTCATATACCCCAGAGTCTTTTGGCGATGTCTTTTGTTGGACGTTAATCAGGGATTTGGCTAAGGTATTTGGGTAGGTAAATGCAAAAGGGTTGGTTGGATTTCCCAAGGGTGTGAGTTTACTCTCTTAATCGTCTCCAGGTGGGAATTTTTATTTTATTGTTGTTGTGTCTCTGGTCTTGTCTTTAGGGGGTCGGTAGAAAATTACGTTTGCTTTTTGAATTGCTTTCTCAATTATATGGTCAGGATACTTTAAAGATGAAAAGTTGCTTTGCGCAATTAGTTCAAATTCTTTTTCCAGGAAATCTGGGGAACAAATTCGTAAGGCTCTTAAGAATATGTTGCTAGCTAGACTATCTTGATGGTATTGTCATGATAGCAAAATAGTGAATATATGAAAGTGAGAACGTTTGGTTTTCTGTATATGGTAAATTTGTATTCTGTCGTGTCTCTGATTATTAAAACATCAAGAAAAGGAATTTTGTTGTGGACGAATCTCTTGGTATAAATACCACCTTTTCTGTAAACTTTTCTCATTCATATACCTGAAGAGAGAGACAGCAGTCTCTGAAATATAGTACTTTTCTCTCTACATTTTGGTGTTTTTTATGGGCTCCTTTTATTAGATGGAATTCTGTTGTTACAGAACCACTTTTACCAGTCATTGTCAGCCCATTATGGAATTCAAACCGCCTTTCCACGATTCTTCACTCACTTCCAGAAGTCAAGCCAGTTTTTCCGCAAGTTTTGAAAAAGAACTGAACAGACTACACCGGCTGAAAAACCAAAACACTTTTTGGAAGAATGCCTCAAAGAACAAGTACTTTCCAAAAATGTACGGATTCGGGAGATGGACTCTGCAATCAAACCCCTTCCCTCTATCACACAAGATTTTCCTGGAAGAAAGAATCACCAATACGAGAAACGACATCTTCGTGCTACGCAGAGTGATATATGGAACTCATCTAATCTTCGCCTCCTCACTACGGACCACGTATACAGGTATCTGATTTCATTCTGTTCCGACATTGCTGCCTATAATAGCGTGACTCATTCCAACAGACTTTTACGCAAGTTAAATAACCTATAATGAATATGCGCATGGAATAATCTTGAACAACAAGACAAAGTTTTAAAAACTTATCCAACACCCCCCTTACTGTAATCAACATTTAGTTTTTAAATTTTAGGCTTATCCTTTGCCCTAATGCCAGACCGCCAAACAAAAACAACCTAGACTTTCATAGTGCTTTTGATAAATTCATATCTGACAAAAACTACAGCCGTGAAGAGATATGTTTTATAAAAGGAGTTGTTACTAAATGCTCTTTAACTGACCTTCATAAGAAATATCCTGTTCCCCGCCAGATCATGATAGCCATCCACCCCTCGCTAAAAAGTTAGATGTTATAATAAGTAGATCCGACAAAGACGGCAAATTCTTGTAATAATGGACAAAGACTTCTAACCTCGACAAAATCAACCAGCTCCTTAGCGACACAAACTACTTAACGAAAAACTGACGAAAAATCCCCTCCAGAACGTTTTCCCACAGAATTTTTTCGCAAAGTAATTATTAATTGGCCAAGACAAAAAGAGTATTGACTATTAGAGAAATTTAAAGTAATTGTAATCCAACCTAAATTACCCTACTTTTATGGTCTTCCCAAAACTCACAAAGACAATCTTCCATTCAGACCCATCGTTTCATGCGCCGGAGCTTTCAATTACAAAATTTCTAAATGGTTAGGCTGGCCTCCTTTCTCCTTTTTTAGGCACTTTTTTCTCCCCAGTCACATCAAACATTCGGAAGACTTTTGTCACAAATTCAGAGAAGCACATATACCACTTCACAACATAAACTTTTAAGCCTTTGACGTAGACTCCCTATTCACAAAAGTACCAGTACAGTACGTTCTTCAGTTTTTAAAAGGGAAAAATTATCCCCCCTATTCTGATCATTTCCCTTTGGCACTTGGACAAATAATGAAAGTTGTAGTTGAATTATGTGGCATCTAATAACGTATTTTCATTCGGGGAATCATTCTACAAGCCAAAATTCGGGTGTAGTATGGGTAGTCCTTTAAGTCCTATTTTAGCCAATTCTGTACATGGAATAACCTTGAAACTACAGTAATAAATGCAATAAAACCCAAAAACATGCTGTGGATGAGATACGTGGATGACATACTAACATTTTGGGGATAATAAGTGGGGTAATTTTAATGAATTCCTCTCTCAAATTAAACGCATTAGTGCCCAGCATCAAATTTAAAGTGAATGGGAAACAGACAACAAAATTCCTTTTCTTGATGTTTTAATAATCAGAGACACGACAGAATACAAATTTACCATATAACAGAAAACCAAACGTTCTCACTTTCATATATTCACTATTTTAGCTATCATGACATACCATCAAGATAGGTCTAGCTAGCACCTATTTCTTAAGAGCCTTACGATTTGTTCCCCAGATTTCCTGGAAAAAGAATTTGAACTAATTCGCAAGCAACTTTCATCTTTAAAGTATCCTGACCATATAAGTTGATGAAAGCAATTCAAAAAAGAAAACAAACGTAATTTTCCTACCGACCCCCTACTAAAGACAAGACCAGAGACACACCCAACACTAAAATAAAAATTCCCCACCTGGAGACGATTAAGAGAGTAACTCACACCCTTGGGAAAATCCAAACCCTTTTGCATTTACCTACCCAAATACCTTAGCCAAACTCCCTGATTAACGTCCAACAAAAGACATCGCCCAAAGACTCTGGGGTATATGGAGATCCCATGACCAGGACTGTGACCAATCTTACATCGGATTTACAGGTAAATCACTTTCCCCAGAGATTAATACAACACAAACGGTCGTTTAGGTATGGACAACAGAAACTCGGCTATTTTCAATCATATAATGAACCATAACCATAGAATAAACTGGAATATGTCACGTGTAATTTATAGCAGCAACTGCCGGTACAAGAGTCAAATGATTGGAATCGGCCTTAATAAAAGAGAAGCAGGTAATGAACATCTCAAAATGGAATTGGACATCCGACATCGTCGGACGCAGTGTTCATTCAACCAACGCTTAAGAAGATTAAAGGAAGATTATCAGCGGGGTGACCTAAATTGGCTTACTTGTGGTGGACGAATCTCTTGGTATAAATACCACCTTTTCTCTGTAAACTTTTCTCATTCATAATACCTGAAGAGAGAGACAGCAGTCTCTGAAATATAGTACTTTTCTCTCTACATTTTGTGTTTTTTATGGGCTCCTTTTATTAGATGGATTCTGTTGTTACAGAACACTTTTACCACCAGTCCATATATATATATATATATATATATATATATATATATATATATATATATATATATATATATATATATATATCTATATTATATATATGAAATATGGAAAAATCTCTCAAGTATAGCTTAACAGTTTAGCTGTGGTATACAGTGGATTTACCCAGTCACTGAAAAACGCCATTGTACTGGAAAAAAATTACATATTCTTTTCCATGCACTTTATAAAGCCATTTTATGGATCAAAATATTTATTTCCTGGTGATTGTGGTTAATAAATACAAATAAATGAATGATAAATAAATAAATGAATAAACAAATAAATAGGTAAAAATAAAAAAATTTCTAAACATTAGGAATATCTTTTTGTAAGTGCTGGATGCAATGGAAAAGGTTCTCGGTAATTATTTTTTTTTTACTCAAATAATGATAAACAGAAATAAAACATAATATTTGAAGTTTTTAATTTTCCCAAACATTTTGTTTTATTCAGAAACATGTTAATTAATAACTTACATATCAAATGAAGCCTCTATTGTTATCAACTGAACTCGAAAAAATGAAATTCACAAAACAAAAGAAATTTCCCTCATATTTCTTTAGAATTTGCATACTTTTTTGGGGGAACTACTAAACAAAAAGCCTAGGCTAGGACACCGTATCTATCCCACAAAAAACTATAGGCTTGAGTATCACAGTCCGAGTAACCTAACACACAAATAAATCTAAAGAAACATAGCCTAAGCAGGTATTAACACGGTATGTATCCACCGAGTTGCTAGTGCTAAACACGGCGGAAGCTCCTTGGGACGTTGTGTTTAGTACTAACCCCTCGGGGATCAAAGTATTATATGCACCCATTTCTATATTGTGTGGTCAACAATTATAATTATAAACGATGTGTTCGTGCGGCCGCCTACTTTACTTAGGATGAATTTACTTTGGACTTCGATACTGGCTAAGCTGACTTCATTCAAAAGTAAAACAGCTATTGACTTGGTCAACGCAAAAGGCCAAAGATACGATACCGTATCTGAAAGTCGTTAGTAATCTCGCATATTTATTTTGCTTCCTAACAAAAACAAACTTAGGTTATGACATTTTCTCAGTTCCCCATTAAGCTACAGTACACGGTAACCCACAATCATATCAACTGCTCAAGTCATATTGATTTATATAGAGGAAAAAATAGATTAAGTAAGGCTGTCAATGTTATCTCCTCGTGATCAGGATAAGTTGGACTACCCCCATGATAGTATATATCTATATATATATATATTATATATATATTATATATATATATATATATTTAGAGGAGGATCCATGATACACATGTTGTTGAAAAGGCCAAGTTTATTAATTTACAAAAAAACGTTTCGCACTATAGACTCAGTGCATCATCAGTCTGTGAAAAGTAAAAGACATAATAAAATACATTATTAGCACAAAAGGAATTCACAATGTAATTTAAAATTTATATATATATATATATATATATATATATATATATATATATATATATATATATATATATATATATATCATATATATATAGATCATATATCAGATCCAGCAACCTAAGGAACAAACAAATAACTGAAAAGAAATAATTGCTGGGCTAACTCCATTCCAAAAAAATATTAATCTGACCAATAATAGAAGCCTAAGAGAGAGAAAGAATGAGAATATAAGCAAATAAAGGGTAGCTGTTTCTATTTGCGTTCTCGTTTCAAAATCTAAAATTAATTGCAAAGATATTGTGACTTAATGACTGCTTTCGATCTCCTGATTTTGGCAATGATTTATTGATACTTTTTCCGATCTGCTAGTATCTATATGCTTTATCTTGATCTAGTTGCCACAATCAACTAGCTTGGTAATGATGCTTGTATTCAGTCCCCTGACTAGTGGACAGTTATTTTATGTGCTTCAAATGCATAGACAGAATCATTTCAAATAAGATTGGAGCCTCATCATTTCATGACATTAGATAAACAAAATTTACTTGCTAATGTGGCGAATTTTATTTTCCTTTTAATGCACCATCATTCCTTTTGTATGAACATTGGATTCTTAGTAAGTCAACATTTTCTACCATTTTCCCCATTTGAATATGTGGACTTTAACAAAAAGACTTCTTCTACTTCTAATGAGTGATTGCTGCGATTTCCATCAACTATGTTTAACGACTTCAACTAATTTCTCTGTGTGCCTATCATCCATTCCGGGACCCCTTGTGGTGAAAATGTTTGCATTTCATTATTAGTCATAAACAATCTCTGACAAAAAAGAAATGTTCTCATAATATTTAATTGTGGACAACGGAATGTCTCGGCAAACTAGGTAATTTTTATTTTCTTTGACACACGAGAGAGAAACTATTTGCTAACAACAGAACACTTTAAAGAAATATTCAAGTATTTGTAACTAAGATCATCGATTTTTGTATATAGAGAGATATTCATAATCTGAGAATGGCTTTTACAAAGAATATTTCAGTGTTAAAATTTAGTCATATAACGGAACGCTCACCTATAGTGACTAGTCTCATTGCTGGTAACAGCTATGTTATTTTCGAAATTCATGTGAGTTTTAAAAAGCACAAAATTTATAAACATAGATAACTGAGCTTTGTCCAAAGAATCCCTTTTTCTTACATCTTATAGAAAATAATTATATATAATTCTTAATTAACTGAGCGTGTTGTAAAAGTCACCAAATTTTAATAAACAAAAATGGATTCTGGTCTCCATGTTGTCATGATATACGCCCGCCAATTAAAAATCACTGCAGCGGACATTCCGTTTAATCATCTACCAGATTAAAACCTAAAAAAATGGAGAAAAACAATACTGAGTTTTTGTCGTTTAATTACTACTAGTATACAATTTCCACATGAAAAACACAAAGTCTGTGAAGAATAAATATGTAACTCCTATGAGAGAGAGAGAGAGAGAGAGAGAGAGAGAGAGAGAGAGAGAGAGAGAGAGAGAGAGCGAAGGATGCCTGCTATGATGCAAATACAAAAACGTCTATTATTAAATTCTAGAGAATTGTCATAGGTTTGAATAATTCATCCCGGACGCAGTGAGAAATGAAACAAGGAAAATGTACTTGCAGAGCATGAGAACGAGTAGAGCTGTCTGGGAAAGAAGTTCAGAATTCACTTCAGAATTCATTGACTCATTTACGAGTGGAGATATTCTGCTATACTTCACCCTATGTTTTCCTATACCTCCTTGCTTCTGCGTTTTGCCATTACTTTTTCCTTTGCCCTAGCTGACAAAGGATACGATTTTATAATTAGATTTGCGGGGAACTTTGTAAATGGAACTGTTGAGCTGAATCCACGTACTTTAAAAAGTTGAAACTGTGATCGTGCTTAGTTTCGTCCACTTTACCTTTGAAAACCTATCAATGTTAAAACTTTTTTCCATTCTAACTTTTTGATCTTTGATCAGTTCACTTCAGTTCCGTTCACTTCAATTGATTGTTAATCTTTACTTTTTTTTTACTGCACCGGAATAAACTTCAAGTCCGAAACTGCGAAGGGCGTTAGAAATGAAAAGGTTGTTCATTATAAATTATTATTAAATAAGTACAAGCTACTCGACAATTTCTAGATGAACGGGGAAATAACCAAACTTATTCCTTTGTTTAAAAAAAATGAGACTGTGATATAGATGGTTTCCTTTTATATACACATTATTCTCATATTATTTTTGTACATCTCTTTCTTCCTACGTTTTTCTATCTTTCTTTCCATGACGTCCAGCTTCGCATTTCTGAGGGTACATTTTTCCTTCATTTTTGTAAATCGTTCTCTTTTTAAGCTAGCAATGCAAGAACGAGATTGACGACCACTTCAGATTTCAGATCGACAACAATAAACTATTGCAAAGTTCGATATTGCACGTGCACATATTGATGTTGCGCCGAATTGCAATCTGCGTAAAAAATGATAGCAACCTGCCGATGAAGATTCATGGAAACTACTGCCTATCTCTCACTCCCTCTCTCTATCAGGTTTTCACAGGATATTCGGTAAAGTGAATAGAGAGTCTATGGTTTAAAATATTTATTTCAGCGTTCTATTTATATCCTGTGTCCTCTGAAGAGTTTAAGTACACAATTTTGAATTATACATTTTATTCCATCTGGGTCCTCAGCTATGCTGTTTCGTTACCTTCCGTACATCGGCAGGTACAGCAATTCTTGTGAGTTGTATATTTTTATTAAAACAAATTATAACAATTTTCCTCTATAGATGTCATACCAGAGGCAACCTTTTGTTTTAAGCCCTGGTCAGTTTTGTAATTCCTAGATCAAGGGTTAGCTTATAGCTGCATATGAAAAAAAATATTATGAATTAATCAACAAATCTACCAACCAATAAACATGAAAAATCCTTGTGCCGTATATTAGGAGTGTTGTTTCAATGTTCCAATTTATTTTTACATTCTAATAATTTTTTTCTTAAGAGCTTTGAATAGCATGATAAGCCATAGAACTAAATATATTTTTTAAGCCTAACTGGAAATCGTTTACCCTGAATGAAAGCCTTAAGGGCATTGCGTGTTGTACTCCTATACTATCCATAAATAGTATAATTATGATGCTAAAAAAATAATATATAATGCTCGGCTCCATGGCTCGCTATAGCTCTAACATTTAATATCGTCTTTAAATTGATTATATGTTGCTTATGATGACTGACGC
>NC_087206.1:16404911-16422411 GCF_015104395.2 Macrobrachium nipponense
CAATAATGCAACCTATGATGCGGATATTAAATTGCTGAGGCATGAAATGCTGAAATGATTGGGGTCGTTAAACTGTTGAACAATGGACGGGTATATGATATTCAGTCAACTTTTTTTCCCGGAAGCAAAAAAAGCTGTGGAATTCCCTCTTTCGAGGAAAAATGAGGACTAAGCACGCCATGGGGCCATCAATATGAAGATCATTGACCACGTATTTCCTGTTCCTGATTAAAATGAACCTTTCTTTTATTTTCCTCTCACAAAATTTCTTCTCCGACTTCGTATGGTGCTTGTGTACACTGTGCTGCTTTAGAACAGACTATAAAATGATTGCGCATATGCGCGACCTGAAATGAAGAGAATAAACAAAGAAAGAAGCTATTCAGGGTAGATGTGTACTATGGGTGGCATCTTAGTTTCCATAACATTTTCGAACAAGTTCTAATCTTGTGGCGATCCCTTGCATGATTAACGCAGTAGGAGGAGGTTCAATGATTCTGATCCAAGTTCTCAGAGGATCACTAGCTGAACGAGTGACATTCCCACCACAAAACAAATGGTAATAATTCAGAAAACATAGAGGCATGTAAAGCAATTTACAGTAAAAAGAATGAGAGACTATAGATGCATGTGTGTGTAGAGAGAGAGAGAGAGAGAGAGAGAGAGAGAGAGAGAGAGATGAAAGCATACATATGTCTGTCGTTTAATTTCTTAACATTTTCACAACTTCTGGTGTCATAACCTACGTATCTAACGAGTTTCCCCGAAAGGATTTCTTTGTTACCATTTTTAATTAATTTCATACGCATTATGAAAACCGAATCCCGGTAGATTTACGCTTGCTATAACTGTATAATTAAAGTAAGACAGGTATTATCAATTTAACGTACAATGCTAATTGGTTGATTCTAAAAATAAATACATTTACAGCTAGTTATTTTCATTATTGTTTATTGTCTTGTTTATTTCTTTTTAATAGTTCATACTACGACTGTTTCCCCGTTCATTTTATCATTAAGTTGATGCTGCGTTGTAATGAACATCAAATATTAATCGTAATTTCAAGGATTTTGACATAATGCATTAAATTTATGTTGGAAAACCTCTGAATTACAATGCAAACTCTAAGGTCTCTTTCCAGAATGGGTGTAAGCACGGGAAACCACAAATTAAGCAACCTCACTCTCATTTCAATCAATCATATTTAAAGCGTTCCCTCTCGCGTGCCAATCACTCCTCCCCTCAACTACACGCAAGCTACGTGTGGCATCCTTATTAGCAGTCGTTTTCTGTTGTTAATAAGACGTCGTTTTCTATTGGTAATAAGACGCCTCGTTCTGCCGGTAATAAGACGTCGTATTCTATTGTGGCCAATGAGTGAAAGCGACAGTCATTTGTTTTTAACCACTCCTACCTGGGTTTTACCTTCGGCCCTCAGGAATTCAGGAATTCTTCCAAGCTCCCAGGCTTCAGTGATTATTCACTGAAAAAAGGTAGTTTTTGCTCTTTTATGAGAGCAAGCACGAAAATGGAAAATATTTTAAGCTTTGGTTCTCTCTATTTTGCGACTGATTTTCTCTCTCTTTTTTTGTTACATGGCGAACTTACGTGCACCAAAGGTCACAGGTGAGCGTATGACTTATCATGCCTGTAAAGTATTATCTCTTGCGCATTTTATTTCTCAATTTCCTTTAATTACTGGTCACACACACACACACTTCTGATTCACATCGAGGCCGAACTCAAGTCTTTCAAGTGAGAGCCCAGGGGATTGGCAATTCCTCCATACAGCAATCGATAACGCCCTTAAAAGACCAGGGTTCGCTCCCGATGTGAGTCAGAAATTTATCTCTGTGAAACACGTTCTCATGAGTTCATTCCCATCCATCGTGTATATTATATATATATATATATAATATATATATATATATATATATATATATATATATATATATATGTGTGTGTGTGTGTGTGTGTGTGTGTGTGTGTGTGTGTGTGTTTTGTGTCAGATCCTGGACACTGCTCCCCAATAAAAAAGTGAAAGTGGCAAAAGATGCTTATGCAATCTATTCCAGTGCAAAAGACTGCCTAGTGGATGGATATGAACCTCTTGGTGCTCTTTTGAGGTTAACAGCGACAACATACGTCAGGTCAACCCCTTTAATAATTGCTCCTGCTGTAGTAGTAAGCAGTACAACATAGTACAGGAACTCCAAGAAGCACAGGGGGCTTGGGATATGAATATAATGTGCACCAAGAACAAAAGAGCGAATATGAAATATTTTGAAATTCTTAGTGGGACAAAATGTCCACTAAATAACGGATGACGACGAGCCTTTCTCCAGAGGCCAACAACAACCACTCTTTTTACTTCAGGAAATGAAAGTAATGGCAGTCTTCTCTCTCTTCATGCATGGGGTTTCTCACCCATACCTAGAAAAAAAAGTTTTATTGATACTATAAATCTTACTTCTTAATTCTTGAGACATGTGGTAACCTCGCCTCCGAAAAGTCTTTATTGGTGAGATTATACTGATGATTTAATTAAACTTTGAAACAACCCTCTTCCTTTCTCACAAGGGTTACTGGCGATAATCTGCATCCTCATTTTTTATGGCCATTTAGAGTGGTTCCACTACAATAACGAACCTACAGTGAAGTATATGTTTGAGGATCTGAATGAATCATCACCATCTCTCTCTCTCTATCTCTCTCTCTCTCTCTCTCTCTCTCTCTTTGTGAATGAATACTGAGATCCTTCAATCTGTTTTTTTTAAATCTTAGGAGAAAATATTTTGATGGGCAAGTTTAATCTCTGGTCTTGGTATCCGCGTCAATTTTCTCTCATATTCTTCACAGTGACAAAGTTCCTGCGCATCGGCTTGGCAGACAAGAACGACCACCCTCCGTTCTTCGAGCAGTCGCTCTACGAGGTCGAACTCTTGGAGGACCAGGCCGTGAACCAGACTCTACTCACCCTAACAGCCAACGACCTCGATGAAGGTAAGAAGGTAACAGCCAGGTACCTTTGATACTGAAGCACTGGTACTGTATGGCTTCTTGGACGACCGTATGGTTTTATTTCCTTCATATATATATATATATATATATATATATATATATATATATATATATATATAATATATATATATATATATATATATATATATATATATATATATGTGTGTGTGTGTGTGTGTGTGTGTGTGTGTTAGTAGGGAAGGGGATTGACAGACAGGGGGTACCTCAAAATGGCTCCGAGGAGGTAGAGTAGAGGTGGGGCTTCTCAGCATTTCTGATTATTTTTAGTTACATCTGCTGCACCTTATCTGCCACATTCAGTCGTCATTGTGAAACACTCTTTGAAGATTTTTCTTTTGTGTACATGTAAATGGAGTTATGTTTGCTGTTTGCACTCATTAGCAATGCATCCAAGCGCATTCATAGAGATTAAAATGCATTCAAATTTTAAATTCTACTCGTGAGAGGAAGCTGTCTCCGCCCGAGAAATTAAAGTGGCTGATTTCAGTTTACTCATTTCTCCTAAAATGCAGCAAAACATTTTGTTTGTGACATATATTAATATAAATCGCAGAAAAATGAGAACAGTTTCAAAAGTTGATAAAATTTAAATTCATTTGCGTTTACTGCACTAACACTGACATTTGTTTTCTATTTTCTCTGACTAACACAAACTCCAAATCCCAGATTAATATAGTATTATTTAACCAACAGCAGCAGTCTTTCCAAATTTAACATTTACCATTCATGCGTGTTTTCTCTCTTGCTATATTTTTGCTTGCTTGGAACAAAATAATTCGCATTTATATGAGTGTAACTTCGCCCATGTACCTTAACGCGGAAAACTAAAGTAAATTTCATTACCGCATAACGCTTCTAGGTAATTCAGGTCCTCATAATTATATAGTAACATTTTGGTTAGGGTACTGAACGGCAAACTGTATTTGAATAACGTCAATTCTTACACTTATAGATTGGTCTGGTGGCTCTTTCCCTTAACCATCGACTTTTGTGATTCTCTTTCATCTTGTGTTTTCCCTGATATCTATGCAATTCTTTATATGGAGAAGGGAGTACATCGTTAAACTTGTGAAAAGGCTCCACAATATTAGCTCCTCGTTTCATGAAACTTAAGCCTTGATCATGGCTTCGGGCTAACTACTCATGTGCAGTTTAGGAGACGCGTTTGTCACAATCTTACACGAGGATGTTTTCTGCCTCCTTTTTAGCAGCCTCACACGAATTTACATCAGGAAAACAGAAGTGGTGACAAAACTGTGGTCGCTCTTGTTCGTGGCCGTGTGACACAATGAACACGGCCAAATTGTATTTCGTGACAATATTGGATAATTGGCGCAGTGCTGAGCAGTTAGGTGCTAAAAATGCCAGAAATTTGTTCGAGTGAGGGCCTGTAAGAGACAATAATATTACCGCTTTTAGACTCGCGAATACCACCCTGCGGGGTAAATACTGAATATTTCTACCAGTAATTTTTCATTTCTTTTTTCTTATGGTATGCGTAATTGCATATACAGCGCAGTCATTTCATATAACTAAAACTCCATTTATGCATATTTTAATTATACATTCAGCACATTGATATTTATGCCATGCAATAAACATTTATTTCAATCGATGAGCTTATCTATATTGGCACTGTAGCCTTTAATGATATTTGTTATCTATTTCCATTCCAGTATCGCGAATGCATTATGAAATTATAGAAGGAAACGATGATAAAACGTTCGCCATCGGAATATTATCTGGAGAGTTATACTTGACGCAGCCCCTCGACTACGAAACGAGAAGAAAAGTAAGTATTATGTTACGCAAAAAAATAATTTTACATTAACAACTATATATATATATATATATATATTATATATATATATATATATATATATATGTATATATATATATATATAAAATATTTACTTTGAGGAGTAACGTGAAGATTTATCATTTCATTATATAGGTACGACATTTAGTTGCTATTAACTTATAAATAATTTATCGTATACCGAGGTAACTCACAATCATCTTAATATAAATCTCCGAAGCAAGCCACGACTGCTTTATTTTAAAGGAAACAATTATTCCCTATAATTTCCAACAGTATCAGGGAAAGACTCAATTCTAGGATGCAAAGCATAAATACACTCCATTCTGACGTGAAAGGAATTCCATCTAAGCCGGCCTTTTTTTTTTTGAGAGACACTTCGAGCAATCAATAATCCAGAAATGAAAACAGCCTTGCGTGACAGGACTCCAGAATTCATATCTGTGGAATCTCCCAAATGCAGACGTTCCGTGAAGTTTATGATACATGTCGGGGAGTTAGGGACGTCAGGAATAACATTATATACAACCTCAAAGCTGGAACTCCTATTATCAATAATCATCCTTTTTTTCTTATCATCAGCATCAATATTCTCATCATTACTCATACCCAACAGTAGGAATCATCGCATTTCACTATGTTTGTTGGTCATTTATATAAGAGCATGGACGACTCTGACCCCATGTGACCCCGAATCAAAAAGTCTTACGTTGCCTGCCAATGCGATAAAACCCTTCTTTTCTCTTTATCTAAATATTTGGACGGAAATTTTATTACTGACAACCATTCTTTCGTTTCAGGAGCTATACTTACTCCTTCATATGTAGGATATGATAAGTACAAGGGGTGCGTATTTCGACATTCTTGTGGTACAAGAGAATGTTTACTCACAAATTTGTTACTTGGTTCTTCACAACAAAACGAAGGCAGGGTAAATCTACGTGAATATTTCACTTGATTTACAGGCAAGGGGAACATTTGTGTCTGTGAAAACTATACTTAGGTCTTATTATTGCAATCTGTTCAGAAACCAAATGTGAAGAAAAGCAAAAAACTTTCAAAATTTTCGTCTGACACGCAAATGGTTACTGAATAATTTGCCACTGGGATTTTCTTTATATTAATGAAAATATTTACTAACACCTTCATTTTATGGAATATACATGACGATTCATTACAAATACTTGAATTTATTAGTGATACATTAAATGATTTGTGTATCAGAAGATACGGAAAACAGGTTCATGTTTACTCTTCAATAAAACAAGGAATGATATTTCACTACCGTACAACAGCGCGCATTGATAGTAATTTCACTCATACGTGCATGCATAAGCTTTCCATTATATTTTGAAACTTTCTTTGGGACAGTACGACCTTGGCCTCCTCGTGTCGGACGGGAGACATGAAAGTGACACCCGCTTAATCATTCACGTTCTGGACGTGAACGACAACCCTCCGCTCTTCGACCGACATCTGTACGAGACGCGTATCACGGAAGAAGACGACAAAGGTTTGCCCAAACACATTCTGACGGTAAGAACAAACTTGATTCAATTTTGGTACTGATGACTTAAAAGAAGTAAGGTTTGAGTTTTTCTTTGACTAGTCAATGATTTGAGTCACATGCCCTCTTCATTTTCTCTGGCTAGTCAATGGTTTGAGTCGAGAGGCCCTCTTCTTTTCCCTGAGTGCTCAATAAGTTTAGGCAGAGGCCCTCTTCTTTCCCTCTGGTCATCAATGATTTGGGTCAGAGGCACTCTTCTTTTTCTCTGGAACTCAATGATTTGAGTCAAAGGCCCCGTTCATTTTCTCTGCCTAGTCAATGATTTGAGCCAGAGAGGCACTCTTCTTTTTCTCTGGCTAGTCAGTGGTTTGAGTCACAGGCCTCTACTTTTTCTCTGGCTAATCAATAATTTGAGTCAGCGGCCCTCTTCTTTTTCGCTGGCTAATCAATGATTTGAGTCAACGGCACTCTTCTTTTTATCTGGCTAGTTAATGCATTGAGTCAGAGGCCATCTTCTTTTTCGCTGGCCACTTAATGATTTGAGTCAAAAGCCTTTCTTTTTCTCTTGCTATCAGTTATTTGAGTCAGATGCCCTCCTCTTTCCTCTGGCTAGTCAATGAGTCAGAGGCCCACTTCTATTTCTCTAGTTTGTTAATGTTTTAATTCAGAGGCTTTCTTCTTTTTCTCTGCTAGTCAATGATCTGAGGCAGGGACCTCTTTCTCTCTCTGCTTCTATCTCTCTCTGGCTAGTCAATAACGTGAGTCACAGTCCCTCTTCCTTTTCTCTGGTTAATCAGTGACTTGATTCAGAGGCACCCTTCTAAGTAACGGTAGATTAAGTTAAAGTTATGTTTCTTCCTTTCCGATTTGTTGATTTTAAGTACGAAAAGACGATTTCGTAAAATAAAGACTTATCTTACAAAATTCAAGCCTAGTAATTACAACTATACTTCGTTACATCCAAAATATCTAGAGAACAACTGATCTGTCATCGTTGCATAGAACCAGGCGATATGTCCCTTCACTATAAAAATCCAGAAAATTATTGATGTGGCATCACTGCACAAAACCAAACAATATATAACTTCAATATAACTACCCAAAATAAAATTTATTTATTATGGTCTCATTCCGTCAAATATACATCCATGATGCAAACAAAGACCAGATAGTCCTTAACAATGATTAATTAATATGAGCTGAGGTTGAAACAATTTTTGTCCAGACTTGAAGCATGATTAATCTTTTTATATAATTTAAAAATTTTCAACCATTAATCAGACAGGAAAAATAGCTTAGACGTAAATAATATAAAAACTGATTATTCCAATTACCGACCATTGTGATTTCGAGCATGCTTTGATTCTTCTCTCTCTCTCTCTCTCTCTCTCTCTCTCTCTCTCTCTCTCTCTCTGTTTGCAAGTCTTTAATATCTTCAGCTTGAGGCATTTAAAGCGTCCCATAGTACTTATAGCAATTGCTGTAAACATAATATTATTTTCAAAATATGGCCAGATAATCGGAACATCTCACAAGGAAAATAAGCTTCATTTTTTTTATTCTTTCATTTTTTCTCAACAATTTTTTCTCTTTCTTTCCTTATGTGCTATTTGATTTTTTCTCATTATATTCTCTTCAACTTTTTTTCTTATGCTAATTAATCTCGCAGGTGACAGTTACGGACGGTGATTATGATCGGCCACAGAACGTTGTTTTCTCCCTCTCCGGTCAGGGTATTGACGTGGAAAATCCAGAAAATTCTCATTTCCACATCGTCCCTTCCACCGGAGAAGTCTTCGCCAGGAAGGTTTGTTGGGTATCGTTACGTTTACACACGTACGTACACACACACATACACACACACACACACACACAAACACACACACACACATATATATATATATATAATTATTATAATATATATATATATATATATATATATATATATATATATATATATATATATATATAATATATCTAATAAAAGGAGCCCATAAAAACACCAAAATATAGAGAAAAAAAGTACTATATTTCAGAGACTGCTGTCTCCCTCTTCAGGTAGATGAATGAGAAAAGTCTACAGAAAAGGTGGTATTTATACCAAGAGGTCCATCCACAAACAAGCCAATTTAGGTCACCCCCGCTGATAATCTTCCTTTAATCTTCTTAAGTGTTGGTTGAATGAAAACGTTGTCGATCGTATCTGAAATCCATGCTCCTTTTGAGATGTTCATTACCTGGCCTCCTTTCCCCTTTTTTAGGCACTTTTTCTCCCAGTCACATTAAACATTCGGAAGATTTTTGTCACAAATTCAGAGAAGCACATATACCACTTCACAACATAAAACTTTTAAGCCTTGATGTAGATTTCCTGTTCACTAAAGTACCAGTACAGGACGTTCTTCAGTTTTTAAGGGTAAAATTATCCCCCTATTCAGATAATTTCCCATTGACGCTTGACAAAATAATAAAGCTAGTTGAATTATGTGCATCTAATAACGTATTTTCATTCGGGGAATCATTCTACAAGCAAAAATTCGGGTGTAGTATGGGTAGTCCTTTAAGTCCTGTTCTAGCCAATCTGTACATGGAATACTTTGAAACTACAGTAATAAATGCAATAAAACCCAAAAACATGCTGTGGATGAGATATGTGGATGATATCCTAACATTTTGGGATAATAGGTGGGGCAATTTTAATGAATTCCTCTCGAAATTAAACGCATTAGTGCCCAGCATCAAATTTAAAGTTGAATGGGAAACAGACAACAAAATTCCTTTTCTTGATGTTTTAATAATCAGAGATACGACAGAATACAAATTTACCATATACAGAAAACCAACGTTCTCACTTTCATACATTCACTACTTTAGCTATCACTACATTACTATCAAGATAGGTGTAGCTAGCAACCTGTTCTTAAGAGCCTTACGAATTTGTTCCCCAGAATTCCTGGAAAAAGAATTTGAACTAATTCGCAAGCAACTTTCGTATCCTGACCATATAATTGAGAAAGCAATTCACAAAGCAAATATAATTTTCTACCGACCCCCTACAGACAATACCAGAGATACACCCAACAATAAGATAATAATTCCCCACCTGGACACGATTAAGAGAGTAACCCACCCCCTCGGAAAATCGAACCCTTTTGTATTTACTTACCCAAACACCTTAGCCAAATCCCTGATTAACGTCCAACAAAAGACATCTCCCAAGGACTCTGGGGTATACGAAATCCCATGCCAGGACTGTGACCAATCTTACATCGGATTTACAGGTAAATCACTTCCCCAGAGATTAATACAACACAAACGGTCAGTTAGGTATGGACAATAGAACTCGGCTATTTTCAACCATATAAATGAACATAACCATAGAATAAACTGGAATTTGTCACGTGTAATTTATAGGAGCAACTGCCGGTACAAGAGTCAAATGATGGAATCAGCCTTAATAAAAGAGAGGCAGGTAATGAACATCTCAAAAGGAGCATGGATTTCAGATACGATAGACAACGTTTTCATTCAACCAACACTTAAGAAGATTAAAGGAAGATTATCAGCGGGGGTGACCTAAATTGCCTTGTTTGTGGATGGACCTCTTGGTATAAATACCACCTTTTCTGTAAACTTTTCTCATTCATCTACCTGAAGAGGGAGACAGCAGTCTCTGAAATATAGTACTTTTTTTCTCTATATTTTGGTGTTTTTATGGGCTCCTTTTATTAGATGGAATTCTGTTGTTACAGAACATTTTTACCAGTCATATATATATATATATATATATATATATATATATATATATATAATATATATATATATATATATATATATATATATATATATATATATATATATATATATATATATATATAGTATAATATAGTATATACTATATAATATATATATATATATATATATATATATATATATATATATATCTATAATATATATATATATATATATATATATATATATATATATATATATATATATATATATATATCTATAATATTATATATATATATATATATATATAGTATATATATATATACATATATATATATATATATATATATATATATATATATATATATATATAATATATATATATATATATATCATATATATATATAATATATATATGATATATATTATATATATATATATATCTATATATATATAATATATATATATATATAGTATATAAATATGTATATAATATGGGTGCGTGTGTGATGTTTTTTCATGGTATTGATAATGTAAAACTAGAAATTATGTATGAAGATGTATGGAGATAATAATCTTGCTAAGTGTCAGTGTATTTACGCTCCGATACATGCATGCTACAACATAATTTCTGTATCAGAGGTGAGTAACCTAAGCTACTGAAAATTGCAATGATTTATCGTCGATATGAAAAAGGTCTGTCATTTTTTATTAGGAATCGTTGTTTCAGCCTCTGGATCGAGACTACCCTGGAGGAAGACCCAGCTGGGGTCTTACTGTCTTTGCCCAAGACGAAGGAGGTACGGGTCTAGTGGGATATAGCGAAATAGTTGTCAACCTGAAGGATATTAACGATAACCCACCGGTTTTTTCAGAGGTAAACGAAGGCCATAATTCACTTTTATAGATAGGTATTTTCAGTATCTTTTCCAATTATTGCTATTCCTTGCTTCTTTGTTATTTATCCTCTTTTCCCTCTTTTCTGAAATAATAAACAGGTATATTACCGCCACGGTAGTTTGTGTATGGTCTTAGTTTTGATCCAAAGGATTAATATCGCCTTTTGAAAAACATAATATGGAGTAATTTTATAGCAATGAAAATAAATAGAACTATTGTTACCCTAATCAAAATGCCAATTGCTGCACAACATTTCTACATGACAGTTTGATTATACTGCCACTCGACTTGTCAGAGAACGATGACGTAAACTCCCTTTACGTTTTACAGGAGCTATATTATGGCAACATCACCGAAAACGGTAGTTACGGCCAGGAGGTCATCGCAATGACCGCCGACGACTACGATGACCCCAACGAGGGTACGAATGCCCAGCTGACTTATTCCATAGAGAAGAACGTCATTCATGAAGTCACGGCAAAGCCCATCTTCATGATAGAGCCGGAGACTGGGGTTGTCAGGACTGCTGTGTGTTGCCTAGACCGAGAGAAGACTTCTAGTTACTCCGTTCAGGTCGTGGCTATGGATGGAGGGGGTTTGAAAGGTAATACAGTATTATTATTGCCCACAACGTATATACACACGCATGAATGCATGCATACATACATATATACATGCACACACACACATACACACACACACACACACACATATATAAATATATATATATATATATATATATATATATATATATATATATATATATATATATATATATATATATATATATATATATAAATGAATGACTTGATCACGAAATATATACGACGGAATGCTATGTATGAATAAAGGTAATGTCACGGAGGAAAATGAAAAACGAGAACTGCCTGAGATCTTCCGGTCTTAACGACCCTTTACTAAAGACAAGGCCTTTATAGTAAAGGGTCAAGACCGAAAGATCTCAGGCAGTTCTCCTTTATCATTTTTCTCCCTAGCATTACCTTTATATATATATATCAATTATATATATATATATATATATATATATATATATATATATATATATATATATATATATATATAATATACTTTTGAACAGCCGCCAGCACTCTTCTCTTTGATTTTTCAGTATATATGATATAGACTTGCACTGATGACATAAATTAATTATGCCATTCTTAATGGAGAGTAGTCTTCATTTGGTCAACAACTGGGAAAAATTATTCTATACTTTAGCTTAACCATTCTTTCCATCTTTTTTCAATTAAATCCTAATAAAATTTATGATAGTATTGTCTTATCATTTAAATTAAAGATTATTCGTAATCCTAATAGAAATATCATTGTTTTTCAGAAATTACACTCTTGTAACTACAAGGAAACAGTAATCTACAAGGCTGTGTTTTTTCAACATCGTAGGAAGTTATCTTTAAGAATAAATATTAGCTCCCATCTAAAAAAAAAAAAGATTGCATTAAAATATGCCCCCATGTACGCAAATGTAATTCTACAGTGTACCCTATATTGCAGAATGGCCTTAAGTTCTGGAACGTCAATTAATATACAATATCTTTGAATATAGATAGTTTTACAGTTGGGATGGTTATGCACGCGCACACACACACATATATGCATATATATATATATATATATATATATATATATATATATATATATATATATATATAATATATATATATATATATTATATATATATATATATATATATATATATATATATATATATATATATATATATATATATATATATATATATATATATATATATATATATAGAGAGAGAGAGAGAGAGAGAAGCCCCCACTTGAAATATCATCTATAACTAACAACAATGATAAATGGTTATTCACTTTACCTAGTTTGTTCTTTTAGTTAAACTGCTTTTAATGACTGACTGAGTTTAACTTGAATGATCAGTTATTGTCCTCGCTACTGTTTTCCTGTACAATCTTCACAGGCACTGGAACAGTGAGTATCCAGGTACAAGACATCAATGACAGGCCGCCAAGGTTTACAAAAGACGAGTGGGTTGTAGAAACTGATGAGACCGATAGCCTCAACCTACCTACAGAACCAATTCTTACTGTAACTGTCTACGACGAGGATGAAAATAATACATTTGCCTACAAAGTGGTCGATTCTTCGGGGTATGGTGCAGATAAATTTCAAATACTGACAAATGATGATGGTACGGGGTCACTTGTTGTTGTGAAGCCATTAGACTTTGAGGACCCCCGCCAAGCTCATGGCTTTAGGTTTCAGATTCAGGTCAGTGATACAGGAGATGACGATTTTCCTGAGAGCTACCACACTGCAAAATCTTGGGTGAAGGTGAGACTAAAAGACATCAATGACAACAATCCACACTTTATCAGACACACTTCTGAAGTCCAGGTTTTAGAAAACGTTCAGGTTGGTAAGAATATAGTACAAATCAAAGCAAGAGACTTTGACAAGGGCGGTAAAAGTAAGATTTCTTATTTAATAGAACGCTTCTCTGATAAACACAGACATTTCCATATCGATGAGTCTGGACTGGTTACTGTACAGAGGGCTTTAGACAGGGAAGCCAATCCTAAGCATGTGGTCAAGGTCTTAGCTGTTGATGATGGCTCCCCTGCAAGGACATCCACGGCTACGCTGACAGTCTCTGTGTTGGACGTGAACGACAATGCTCCACAGGTTTCTAGTAGTTACCAGCCAGTTTTACCAGAGAATACTCCTCCACTGAAATTTGCAGAGATTCTAGCAACGGATGCAGATGACCCATTGAAAAACAATGGTCCTCCTTTTCATTTTAGCCTTAGTTCTGAGGCCTCAAATGAAATAAAGTCTTCCTTTAAAGTGGAAAGTGTTCCTGATGGAGCAGATGGACAAGGTATGGCCGTTATCTCTTCCCTCCGAGAATTTGATCGCGAAATTCAAAAAGAATACTATGTTCCTATTGTTGTTGCAGACTCCGGTGAACCACCAATGATTGGCACCTCAACAATAACTGTTATTATTGGTGATGACAATGATAACATAATGAAAGGTGGGACAAAAGACGTTCTTTTTTACAGTTACAAGGGCAGAGCACACGATACTCAGATAGGAAATGTTTATGTCTGGGATCCTGACGACTGGGATGTTGAAGATAAGAAGTTTACATGGGTCAGGCATCCTCACCCTAATTTTCGTCTTGATGAAGAAACTGGAATGCTAACATTGAAATATGCAGCTAGTGAAACTTCGTACCATCTTAAATTTAATGTGCACGATAACAGGCATCTTCAGTCTAATATAGAAGCTAAAGTGACAGTGAACGTGAAGCATATTGATGATGCAGCTATCCAAAATGCTGGATCTATTCGCATTCAAGGTATTGGTGAAACAGAATTTATTGGTAAATGGAACTATAGAAAGAGAGAATACATGAAAAGTGTTGCAGATAATTTTAAGGAAAATTTGGCTGAAATACTAGGAGTTAGTATAAATGATGTCCATCTATTTAGTATTCAGTTAAAACAAAGCAAACCACCTGTGACAGACATATATTTCTCGGTATTTGACGCAGAGTACCTCAGCTCAGTTGAAATAAATGGACTTCTCCTGATGCATAAAAAAGAAATAGAGAGAAGACTGAGTTTGAACATCATTATGGTGGGCATTAATGAGTGTTTTTATGAAAATCTCCATTGTGATGGGTCGTGCACCAGTAAACTTGAAGTGCTTAAACCTCACCATTTGATAGATGCTAACAGTACTTCCTTTGTCGGTTTGCAAACGAAGGTCATCCCTGAGTGTGTCTGTGGTGCTAGAGACTTTTCTACCGAAGAATCGTGCCGTCCAAATCCTTGTTATAATAACGGTCAATGTATCGAGGAAGAAGCTAGTATATACTGTCTTTGCCCTGAAGGGTATGATGGACCAAGGTGCCAAATATTAAGCAGAACATTCAGTGGAAATGGTTTTGCTTGGCTGCCTCCACTACAAACGTGTGAAAGTTCTCATTTGAGTGTTGAGTTTATGACGACGGATCTTGAAGGCCTAATATTTTACAATGGCCCACTGTTATCACCAGAAAAGAACAAAAATTTTGTTACAGATTTTATAGCATTGGAAATAGTGAATGGAAAACTTAGGCTTCTGATCAACTTTGGATCTGGAACTTTGCTCCTTGGAGTTAATAACTCTGACCCTCTAAATGATGGAAGGTGGCACAGAGCAGACATCTTCTGGGATAAAGAGGTAAAATGAGGATAATTTGAAGGTTGCTAACAGATAACATGGTTTTAATTATAATAGTTGGCAATTTTACTTTTATAAAAATCATTGCTCATTTGCTGCTACATTTCAACAATTAACTTTTCTTTAAAACTTACGTCTTCATTTTTAACGCCTATTATTTCTACTATTCTTTCTACTATTCTTTACTCCCAATGAATCACTTAACATGATACCTAAACCCATTTCAACTTTCCCAAAATCATTTTATCTTTTATCTTGGACACATTTATTTTCTTTCAGTATCTTGCTAAGGGGAAATTTTGGACAACACTATTATCTGGCCACAGCTTAGCATAGTATAACGAATATACGTATTAATGCAAATTATACAGACAGGTTTATTTCAATGTATGTCGGTGGTTTTTCTTGTGTAAATATTTCATGAAAACCAAATATAAATATGTTGGTTATAAGGAAATCCAGAAGATTAGTTACTAGACATAAATGTAAGATTAAAACAATGGAACATTTTGTCTCTATTCATGAAACATATTTTTGTAATTTAAACAATTTCATATAGCTGATTATGATTTTTTTTTTCATCATGTAATTTATTCTGAGACATGATAAACGCAACTCATAGTTAAGGAAATAATTTATTAGATGACCAATTTTCAGGAAGCGAGATTAGACCTTGACTACTGCATGGATGTAAAGCTTTCAGAAACTGAGAGCAATATGGAAGAGGCTGCTGACTTTTCTGTGTGCCAGTCTCGTGGCAGACTTCCTCCATTTAATGAGTACCTCAATATCAATACCCCGTTACAAGTAGGTGGCTTAGCTCACACAACATTTTTTAAAACAATGTTCAGAAATAACAACAACGTCCCTGCCGGGAAACCTTTCCAAGGCTGCATTAAAAACCTTATAATGAATAGTCAGTTTTATGATTTTGCTCATCCAGGTCTTCAGAGAAACAGTGAAGCTGGGTGCTCTCAATTTACAAAATTGTGCAATAATAATGCTACAGTTGTAGGCTGTGGAACAAATGGAATTTGTGACGGTTCCATTCAGGAACCTGTGTGCGTGTGTCATCCTGGCTGGACGGGACTTTATTGTGATGAATCGACCGTTCCCACGTATTTTGAGGAAAACTCATATATCAAATATTCTTTATCGTTTAAGCCAAATCCGTTTCATACAAGTTTCCAGTTAAGATTTCGAACATGGGAGGAGAATGGTGAACTTTTTCGGATATCAGACCTCCTGGAACAAGAGTATGGGATTCTCGAGATCCAGGACAGTCATTTACAGTTTCGTTATAATGTGAATAGTGTTAACCTGAAAGAAGAAGTCTTGTGCCTTTCCTCAATATTGGTGAACAATGGAGCGTGGCATGATGTGAAAATTGTGCGATATGGGTCAGTCGTTATTCTCGCTCTAGATGGTGGAGAGGGACGAAAATACAACGAAACTTCCAAATTCTTTGGCCACATGTTCATGGATATTGATAAACAAGAGGGAGTGTTTGCTGGTGGCCAAGCCGAGTACTCAAATGTCAACATCTTTACGGTGCATAACGATTATAAATTTGGTAACTCATGCTAGATTTATTTTCTATAATCAACCCTTGCCTCCATCTTATATAAAGTGTAATTTGAATGAACAAAATTGCAAAATTTACACATTACAAGAATTTGAATGGATATCTTGTAATTTAAAAATTTCTTTATACTGTTTCAAATGAGAGACTAATGAGATTGTTTACCAATGTCCAGGCTGCATTGACGATCTTCGACTAGAAGGGAAAACACTACCCTTACCTCCAAGCCTAAGTGGTACCCAGTGGGCTCAGGCAACTGTGATTCATAACATCAGTTCAGAATGTACTTCCCCTAGTCAGTGCCTTAACATAACTTGTATTGCACCCCTGATTTGCAAAGACCTCTGGATGAAACATGAATGTGGGTAAGTTTCCTAATGTATTTAACCTCATTTATGTTAAAAACGATTTGACGTTTTTTAAGGTTTAAGAAATTCGCGAAATTTGGACTGCTTTAAAAGACCAGACTGTTCATTTATCAAAAAACGATATAAGAACTATATATATATAAATAATTCCAAATATATACCATTTAAGTTTTAAGTAATAAGTAATTCTTTAATCGAAAATCATCCTTGCCCTTAAGCTATTGATATTCCTATGAGAAAACTAATATTGGTCCTTCATTTTATTTTACAGCTGTCCAGAAGGCACATTGCTCTCTAAA
>NC_087206.1:16427411-16452411 GCF_015104395.2 Macrobrachium nipponense
ACATATATCAGATATTTGCTATAATAAAGCTCACAAAAACTTTTATAGTGTTAGTAACACAGAGAAAGAAAAATCTAAGAACATTCTCAGTTTGCTTTATTTTAACGGATTTAAAACCATTAAATCATTGTTAAAAGCCTTTAAGGTCAACATAGTTTTTTCCTATAATAACACACTAAAAGGAATGTTAATAAAAAATGGTCCCAGGGAAAGCAACACATAATATATAAAATTCCATGTATGGACTCCCCCTCCTTTTATCTCGGACAGTCGAGCAGGGGCTTGGAAGTAAGATTAAAACAGCATAAATATTCTGACAAAACTGGGCAAACATCTAATGCAATATTCATTCATTTAAATGAAAACAACCACCGGATAAATTGGATTGGTAATTTAGTAATTGCAAGATCAAAAGATGTCTTATCAAGAAATCTTTTTGTATCTGCCATAATACAACTTACTTCCCATTGTAATCTTAATATTAGTCGTGGCATGTTTCATTTAGACCCTTGTATTTGTAACATGATTAAGAATGACCTCAAAGATATAATTATAGACTTAAATACAAATTAGCTGCCTTAGAGATATTTTTTTTGCATATGTATCTTTAATATGTTTTGTGAATAAGTTTTTGTGTACCAAAGATCTGAATGTGGTCAGCTGCCGCCCTGTATAATCCTTTAATTGTTGTGTCCATGTGTCTGAGCAGTTGGACTTAAAATCTTTTTGTTCTTAAATTGTACCCATGTTTTTGCTTGTTTGGAAAGGTTACTCATTCTGCAGGTGTGTTGGATTCTAGGCACTAATCTCCTTATAATCCCTATCTGTCACTTATACCACCTTTCCAGTACTCTCAATTTCTCATGTAAGTCAATTTGTCTGCTAAGTAAAGGACGTTGAGTAGAAAGATCTTGCAGAACTCCGTTGTTTATCTTTCCTTCGTGGCTTATACCTTTATTTATGGATTTATCACGTTCCAAACTTTTGTGATTCAGTTATACATACACACACACATACACACACACACACACACACACACACACACACACATATATATATATATATATATATATATATATATACTATATATATATATATATATATATATATATATATAAATCACAGTAGATGCACGTGACTTCTTGATATAAGCGAATACCACAGAAAAATAACAGGCAGAAGGTCAGTAACAAGCGCTTTCTCCTGTTTATTCAAGATCAAGAATACCAAACGGTTAATTGTCAAAGGGGTAGAAATCAAAGAGGAAATCCAGGATAATCCGGGATCACGCGGTCACAAACTAAAACCATAGATTTAACCATAAGAGATACGGAAGCTTATTCATACAAAATCCAAAAACAAGTATAAAACTCATTATATTAATTTTGTTGCTTATTTTTATCAATAACTTTTTTAATTATGAAGGCATCGAGTTTAAACAAATCAAGACTTAAATTTAGAACACTTCCATTACTTAACTTCATGAAACAAGAGTGAATGATATTCCTTTTAACTGTCGCTACACGGGATTATGGACCTTGCTTCAGTCCAGTTAATAGGATGATCTAAATCTCTCATATGTACGAATAATGCATTCGATATTTGGCCATTTCTCACAGAATATTGGTGTTGTTTGATTCGTTGTAAAAATGATTTTCTGGTTTGTCCATAATACAATTTATCTCTCTTTTTACGCGGAATTCCATATATACAACCAGAAACATCTTTAAGAGAATTTTTCATTACTAAACCCTTAACATTGAAATTACTGAAAACAACATTTATGTTGAAAAGCTTTAAAATTATAGGAATTTCTAAAAACCTTTCATCATATGTAATTTGAGAATTTTATGTTACTAAAATCAAGTTTGTCATTAGTTAAATAAAATGTTTTTCTAGACCTTTTCCATGCTACATCTAGAAAAGTTCTTGGGTATCTAAGTTTCAACGCAATATAATAAATAGTTTTAATCTCAGCGTCAATAAACTGTGGGCTACAGAGGCGCAGAGCCCTTTGGAACATCTCAGAAAAAACAAAGCATTTAACATTTTGATGGTGATTGGAATAATAATGAACAAAAGAGGCAATGTTAGTTAATTTTCGAAAGACTGAAAAGGTGAAATATCTATCATTTGCATGGACTATTATATATATATATATATATATATATATATATATATATATATATATATATATATATATATAATACATGTATATACATGTGTGTATATATATAGGTTAAAATATAACAGGCATACACGGTTATACATAGCTGATATAGGTATGAAGTTTTAATTATAAAATTTGTATTTAAGGGGGACACTGCTAACAGTTGCCAGGTTTAGACTTCTTGCATTATTTTAAAATAGTGTAGAACTTTTTGTGTACAAGGTTTTCTTTCTGTTAGTACCAGTAGTGAAAACATTATCTTATACACTTATAGTCATTTAATAAATCCAATAACAAATATTGTCAAAAAAAGTTAAAAAATATGTATATATATACATGTATATATACCTATATGCACGTGTATATATACATATATATACACATATATATATATATACATATATCTAAATATATATAAACAGGTGAGAATTATTCGATGCATTGAAAATAATGAATATCATATAAATGAAAAATTTCAAATCTCAGATAATAAGCTCGTTTTCCAGGTTGACTTATGGACAAATGAATTATGAATATAAAATCATAAGGAAAATAGGGGCTTAGTAATCAGTTACTAAGATTAATGTAAATTTGATACCGGTCTAAGGGTTCCCAGAAGGCTGTGGAAACCTGAAATGGTAGAACTTACTCATTTTTTTAATATTCTGCAGTAGTGTTGGCCGTAAGGGAGAATTTACTGCTAATCAAGTGCCTTTCCCAATTAAGTATGTATCATTGCAAGCGTATGCAAACAAAAGCTTGTTTATATTTTAAGAAACTTCTGTCACCCCTCCTAGCAAACCGATATTTAGGACATTTTGTGGGAGAAATAATGTTCTCAAAATACAACGTAGTATGGGAACCGTGCTATGTAGATGACGTCCTTGCTTCATGGGTTTGAATATATATATATATATATATAATATATATATATATATATATATATACTATATATATATATATTATACATACATACATGCATACATACATATGTAAGTATGCATATATATATATATGTGTGTATTTATATATAATATACTTATGTAATTATGTATATATATACACACATATATGTTTGATATACACACACACACACACACACACACATATATATATATATATATATAATATATATATATATATATATATATATATCTATATATATATATATATCATATACTATATATATATATATATATATATATATATATATATATATATATATATGATCAACCCAATGAAGCAAGGACGTCATCTACATGGCACGGTTCCCATACTCCGGTGTATTTTGAGAATATTATTTCTCCCACGAAAGTTTCTTAAAATATAAATAAGCTTTCGTTTGCATTCGCTCGCAATGATACAGAAGTTATTCACATATAGATAAATATATATACAGATCAATAATTGCATATATCTTCGACACCAATTGGAAAATGACCATTATTAGAACATCGGCTACCAGATAGCAATTCATAAATTTATGAATTTTTGTATGTTACCTTTACACACATAAGCATATATATATATATATATATATATATATATATATATATATATATATATATATATATATAATACAGGGTAATATGTGAAATCAGGGATTTCATGAAATCCCTAAGGAATATGTGAAATGATGACCAATTCGCTTAGGAACATTTGAACCCTGAGGGATAGTATTAACACGGTGAAACAGTGATTCATCTACTACTAGCCCGTTGGGGATCAAATGTCTCTAAGAGCATTTGATCCCCCAGGGGCTATAGTAGATTCACATCACCCGTGCATCTGATGCCTACTCCAGTAACTTAAGAGGCTCCTGATTGGCTCTGAATAAGCCAATCACAGGGCTGGAAACTCTCAGTCCCTCGAGAGAGCTCACATGGGTAGGATGTATGTTCCATCTCTCCTGAGAGATACTTTTGAAAGACGTATCCCTCAGGAAAAGTGGAACATACATCCTGCCAACGTGAACTCTCGAGAGAGGCTGAGAGTTTCCAGCCCTGTGATTGGCTAATCAACAGCCAATCAGGAGCCTCGTAAGTTCCTGGCCTAGACATCAGATGCACGGTTGATGTGAATCTACTATGGTGCTAAACACAGCGAAACACACATTTTGACCCCCAAGGGACTATTACCATACACGGCGAAACAATGTAGATGGATCACTGTTCCACCGTGTTTAGTACTAGCCCTCTGGGATCAAATGTTCCTAAAACAATTGGTTATTTCACATATGCCCTAGGTATTTCGTGAAATCCCTGGATTTTTCATATTCCCTGTAATATAGATGTAAACGCACAGACCCACACACACACACATATATACACGTGTGTGTAATAGTTTGTTATCCCTCAACAGGAACGGACAGTGGCGAACAAAGTTTTGAATACCTGGCCAACTGGGGTCCTTGTTTCCTCCGTCTCGCTGCCCTCTACGCGGATTGCGACTCGGAAGAGGATGACGAGGAGCACGTCAGAGACCCCAGCTGATGTTGTGCTAATTCACCGCCAGAGTTCTGGAAGAGATGGAAAGGGCGTTTAGGTGTCTGTTCATATGCTCTGTATGATAAAATAAAACTTGATGGTTCAACCTTTCAAGTAACTGCTTTTTTTGCATACATAATCCTTTTACATTACAATCCAGCCACCTAAAATTAGAGTACCAGCACCCGCAAGCAAACACACACACAAATATATAGATTATATATATATATATATATATATATATATATATATATATATATATATATATATATATATATATATATATATATATATATATATATATATATCGTGCGTGTGCGCGTGTATGCGCGCTGTATATAACCGTTTTATTGACACTTTTATCCTTTGTGCTCAAATACTACATATTTTTGTCATGAGTTGCGATGTCCATAATCATTTTTGGAATGTGCTTTTTAATTGCAATGTGCCTACAATTTTTTTCAGTTTGACATACCTCAAGTACACAGGAAGTGGTGTATACAAAACAATCTTATTTCTACTCAGTATTTTTTCGACTCCCCTGCAATTTTTGCTTTCGTTCACTGTGCAACTACATTTTGATGAAAATAGTCTCCTTGACGATGTGTACGTGTATTTTTTGTATAATTGCTAAAACGATAAATGCTGGATTACCAAGGCAACTCCATATTTCAGTGTTCATCTCGTTGTTTGTTTGTCTTTGATTCCGTGTGCGTTTATACTAGCAAGAATATAGAAAATATAGAAATGGACAATCGTGAAATAATCTAAGGGAAACTGTCAATTCGTAAAATTATAATATACTATATCCAACCCATATTCAGACATAGAAAATTAAACATGAACCTTGTCATCTATCCATACAAAAGAAATCGATTTTTGCAGTCCCGAAAAAGAACCAAAGGTGTTCTCCTGACAGAAAAGGAATCTTGAATCTCGAAATCTATCAGTGGAAAAAAAGGTTAATATCAACCTTTTTTAACCAGTACTGAGGATACTTCAGCTTTTTAGATCTTAATGGAAAAAGATATTACATCCTTGTAATCTAGGAATGACTGCCTTGTAATTAAATAATTAACAGAACGTCACGACTGTAATCCGGGATAAACTTTCAAATTCAGGACTATCCATAAGAATGACTGGCATCACACTCCAATCATCGCTAGCTATCTAGTAAATGGAAAGAAATCTTTCTGCCTACTACGTGTTTGGGTTTACATAATTACACATAGTGAAGATGTGAATCCGTGTAAATTTTTCGCTAAAATCAGTGGTTAACTCTCCTAGTTTATTGTGTCTGTGAATAATAAGTTTTGATGCTGACAGTACTCAGAGTTTGATCGAATATTATGAATGCTTAAATTCATAATTGTATAGACATACTTCATAGAGAGGAATTAAAACCTTTTATATTGTAAAATACGGGTATTTTTGTACCAAGGATGTAAATACGTTTTTTTGTATCATATATTAAACTTACGTTTAATGTTCTAATAAATGTGCTGTAAGTGAAAGAATTTCTTTAGAGTATCCTTCTTTCTATATTCCTAATTACTGTTCTTATTATCATTAGACTCTCTCTCAAATACCTTACATTTGCACTTTTCATTAATGACCGGTTTACCTCATTTCATATAGAAGACTTTTGAGGAACAAAATTAATTTAAGAGACATAACCACATCAGTGTTGATTAAAAAAAATATAACCATATACCCTTACTGATAATAAAAACAGAAACAATTTCAAACGAAAGTGACAACGCTGATAATACTGGTCATTTTAAAAAAAGAGTTACTAATTAAAATTACTAATAAATATTATTATTGACATTTAAAGGCCTATAATTTGTAAAAACGAACACGGCAAATGTCACGACTTTTGCAAATACTACGAGCGCACTCGTCAATATATATCCTATATATTATCTTACAATGTGATTATTTCTCGATATCAGAATAAGGATACGAACTTATTTGGCAAGACTCCATACAATCGAATGATAGAATTTGAAAAAAAACTATTAACAACTGAATTAATGAAAAGAATAAAGGGAAAAAGAATATCCAGAATGATTAATAATCAAACTAAATAAAAAAGTAAACAAAGCTGAGTACAGATATTTCAGACAATTCAATACAGTGTGTTTATTTACATTATATTTAGTAAAAAAAAAAAAAAAAGAAAGTGCTTACATACGAGGAGATTCTGTTTGTTGAACTGTAATTCAACTGTTTTTAAGGAAAATCATTCGGAAAACTTCCCTTATTCATGTGGAAAAACACGTTTCTTTTCAAATTTCAAGAGATAATATGCAATGGAAGGTATGATTATTCACTATGAAATGTTTCTGACATTGCAGCATTTTAAGATTTCAGTGTATAACCGAAAAAATAAAGTTTTTGACATGAAGGAAGATTTAGCAGTACCCGAGTAACTCTTTAAAACAGTAGTGGACTTTGAAATTCACGCCTTTAATCTTTATGTAATTTCTGACAATTGTAGATGATGGTGATGAATATTATTATTATTATCATTTATTACTTTTTTTTGGTTTATCAGTCCTCCTATTCGACTGGGTAATAATAGTGTGGGGTTCCGGCTTGCATCCTGCCTCCTTAGGAGTCCATCACTTTTCTTACTATGTGCGCCGTTTCTAGGATCACAATCTTCTGCATGAATCCTGGAGCTACTTCAGCCTCTAGTTTTTCCAGATTCCTTTTCAGGGGTCTTGGGATCGTGCCTAGTGTTCATATGATTATGGGTACAATTTCCACTGGCATATCCCATATCCTTCTTATTTCTATTTTCAGGTCTTGATACTTATCCATTTTTTCCCTTCTTTCTCTTGAACTCTGGTGTCCCATGGTATTGCGACATCATTGAGTGATACTTTCTTCTTGATTTTGTCAATTTTTATTATTATTATTATTATTATTATTATTATTATTATTATTATTATTATTATTATTATTATTATATTACACAGTTCCATACAGAACAAGCTAGAGCCCCATTAAGTATTTAGTAAGCTTCCATGGCACAATATACCAGGAAGTAAAAACAAAAAATGATCTACAATGAAGATAATCCGACTTGATGGACGACTTAGGGGTCGTTACAAGGCAACGGGTAACGCTTTAGAATAAATCAATATTTAATAGGATGAAACCATCAATAAATCGACCTCCTTCGTAGGAACTTGAGGAACGATTAATTCTCCAGAGTGCCGTCACCAAAATGCTCGTTTGCCTGGCAAACAAGAGAACATTCATTATCGTCTTTCTTACAAAAAGACTCATTTACTCTGGGAAAAGGGTCTACACACTTCGTTAGATCAAGAGGTTTGAGACTTGTCTAGGTTACTGGCATCCACCACACCAATCATCCGGAAGATTTGCCTTCAAGATGCGAAGGGAGGAGGGCGCGTCCATCAAGTTGGTGCGATTGTGGTCAAGGCTCATGCAGCTAGCAGGGGCTTTTGTCTTCTCTCCGAATGAGGATTACTCGAAGTTCTTCAAACCTCGGGTACAGCTTGACAGAATGGCCATGTCCTCTCTTAAGAATCGTGAAAAGGGAGACTCTAACAAGGAGAAATTATCTTTTCTCTGTAAGTTTCCAGCATGCTGCAACCGGAATATACAAAAGTGTTTCATCTTTTGGTCGTACATTGTTTTCCCCCTGTATTGTTTCATATTTATTTTCCATGCTGCAATATCCATAAATGGCCTCGGCAAGGACATGAACACCATGGGGGTTACTTTCAGAGTGATGTTCGTCATGAATATTCTGTACAGACCGACTGCTCTCCTGTTATATTCTGTTTATCTTGTCATTTCAAGCAGGAAACTGGTTTATATCTTGAATGAACTGAACGAAATAACTCCAGATTATATGACACTCACGATATGGTCTAGTCACAGACTTTTTCTCTTTGGTCTACTCATGGTCATCGCATCACAGATTGATGTCCTGTGGCATTTATTTAATGGCAGTCTTGACGAGTCTACTCGAACAAGGGTATTTCACTCGCTACGTTACGGGTATTTGCAATGAAGCCAACATTTACCTTAATTATGTTTTGTTTGGGCTATTACGTCAACGGAAGCCATCTCTCAGTTCTCATCGGGGATCTCAGGAAAGCACTTTTGCATCGCAAACTTTTAGAAACAAAGGCAATACCAGAAAATAAAGTGACAATAAAAGTTTTGGAAGAAAACGGGCACAACTGGGAAGGGCTTCCAATGGATCTGAGAGATATTGCTTTAAAACTCCATAAATTACAAGGATTTGAAGAAATGATCAACAGTTACTTCTCTAAACCTGTCCTGTTCTCCTTCGTGATGATTTTGATTTACTGCATTGGTGTATCATTCCATACAACAGTTATAGGACGGGATAATACACTGACGTTCATTATTTGGTTCAGCTACAACATAGGAATTTTGCTGTATTTATGCTGCACGCCAGACTTCGTAAACATCCAGGTAACGAGACAGTAACAAATTTTTAACATATCAATGACATGCATGTCAACATAAATGCCCAAATTTTTATGTTGTTCCACATATCGACAACTTTGCAACAAATAGGATGTGAGCCCACATCACATAATATATATAATACATATGTGTATATATATAGTACATATATACATCTAAATATATATATATATATTATATATATATATATATGTGTGTGTGTGTGTGTGTGTGTGTGTGTGTGTGTGTGTGTATGTGTGTGTCAGTAAAGAATAACATTCACCAAGATTGGGTAGATATCCATATATGACTAAGTTTTGAAAAATCTTCACTAAAGAAATATTGCTATCCTTGTATCTTTCAGAGCAATTATATATATATTATATATATATATATATATATATATATATATATATATATATATATATATATATATATATATATATATATTATATATATATATGTATATATATATATATATATATATATATATATATAAAGGTTTTTGCCACGAAAGAAAAAAGGAAAAAGCGAGATAGCCAAGTACTTTCGGTCCTGTTCAGACCCTTTAGTAAAGGGTCTGAACAGGACTGAAAGTACTCGGCTATCTCGCATTTTCATATTTCCCTTCGTGATAAAAACCTTTATTTTATACATAGCATCACGTTTTATATACTTCCTGATCAAGTTATTCATATAAATATATATATATATATATATATATATATATATATGTATGTATATATATATATATATATATATATATATATATATATATATATATATATATATATATATAACTGCTCTGAAAGATGGAAGGGTAGCATCATTTCTTTCGAGAGGATTTTTCAAAACATACTCAAAGGTTTTCCACCCAATCTTGCTGAATGTTATTCTTTACTGACACACGATTGCGTACATCCTAATGATAAGAAGTATTTTATTATTGTAAAGTAAAATGCTTACCAGCCAAATAGGCTAAGTACAAACCTTGTTTTTTAATATAACCAGTCACTCACGAACCAAGCATCAAAAGCCAATATTAATATATTATCATTTTTAACACTGCGATACCACAAAAGCTAAAATGCTTGCAGAAAAAAATATTACAGAAACTATGTTTAAAAAAACTTTAAAAGGAAATTTAAATTTGATGTGATCCAATTCTTAATAATTTTTTAAGAACACTCACGGATACTCGAGAACTGTTCAATTATGGTTGGTGCCGCCCTTAATCAATAGAGTTTATTGAGTAAACATTTCAACACTCCTTATCGGTCCTGTTGTCGCCTTATGGTATCTGAGGAAAAAGACCTCACAGTTCGTGAGCTCTAAAGGTTATAAAAGTACTGGGACCACTGGCGTCCACCACGAGCACTCATACGTTCGTGGGATCAGCTTTCAAGATGCTAAGAGTAGAGGGTGCGTCCATCAAGTTAGTGAGATTATGGTTAAGACTCATGCAGCTATCAGGGGCATTTGTCTTCTCTTCGATTGAAGATTACTCGGAGTTCTTCAAAACTCGGGTTCAGAATGGCAAAATCATCGAATCTTCTTTTGAAAAGTCGAGAAAAGAGGGCTTCAACGAAAAGGAGAAATTATCATTCCCCAATAAGTTCCTCGCATTCCGTAAATGGAATCAAGAAAAGTGCCTCGTGTGTTGGTCGTCCTTTGTTTTTCCTCTTTACTTCATAGTCTTTATTTTAGCTATCTCAGAATCCTTAAAAGAAATAAACAATGGTCTGAGGGCCTCTGAGATTACTGTCAGGTCGACTCTTGTCATACATAGTCTGTACATACCGACTGCACTCTTTTCATATTCTGGTTATCTTCTCGTCTCAAGCAGGAAACTGCTTTGCATCTTGAATAAACTCAACGAAATAACGCCAGATTATGTCACTCCCACGAAATGGTCTTGTCACAAACTTTTTCTCTTTGGTCTTGGCACGATATTCATTACACAAACACATGTGCTGTGGTGCCTGTATAATGGCGTTCCTGAGTCGACTCTTACGGGCCAAAAATACTTCGCTCAATGCACGATGATTCTTTGTGATGATATCACCATATACATCACGTATGCATTTAGCTTGGGTTATTACGTCGTCGGAAGTCATCTCTCGGGTCTCATCAGTGATCTCAGGAGTGCACTTTTGCATCGGAAACGTTTGGAAGGTAAGATGGAAGCAGAAAATATAATGACAATAGAAAAGGTGGATAGGGAAAGGGTGCCAATGGGTCTAGGAGACATTGCATTAAGACTCCATAAACTGCAAGAATTTCAAGACATGACCAACAGCTACTTCTCTCCGCCTGTCTTACTCGCCTTCGGGAGGATATTGATACATTTCGTAGGTGCATCTTTCTATACGATTATCATGGAACTGGATAATGCATTTGAATTTGTCATTTGGTTTAGCTTCTACGCAGGCAATTTGCTGCTATTGTGCTGCACGCCCGACTTCGTTAAAACACAGGTAAAGAGTCAGTATTTATGTTACATCACTGGATGTATATTAACACGAATGCATAGAGCACAAAAAACACAACTGAATACTAATATGGACCCGTCAAGTAAAATAATGAAAATATCAAAGAATATTCACTATTTTACATATATGTAGATCACGAGCACACACTCTACACACACACATGCACACGATCACACACAATATATGCATATGTAGGTATGTATAGGTACAAAACTATACTGCAACAGCCACTCTTAAACCCATTTTACACCCACACACACAGGAGGCTCATAAACGAAAGGTGATCACTTCCATGCTCTGCGCCATTCACATACCCCTCCAGTGCATTCTCTTGCTTACTCGAGATTCAGGATCTTCTTTTCCAAGTACTCTTTTATTTCCTATTTGTCTAACCATTTTCTTATTTCAGTAAGCCACTTCAAAATGGTCTCGTCTATTCTTTTACCTGCAATTACGTTTTTATCATGTCTTCAGTGTTTCATCTAAACATTTTCAATCCTCTTAATGGCACCCTACAGTCTGCTTTTATGGCTCAATCAGTTTGGTCTCTATAAAAAACTCAAGTTCTCTTGGATTGTATTGCACGGACCCTATTGCCTTTCTTAAATTGACTACACTTTGACCCATCTCTTCTAACATTCTTTACTTACAAATAACTATAAAAATTTAACCTTTTGATTCTTCCACTCACAACATTAACATATAGTGTTATAGTTAACGGTCTTCCTACCTATGACAATATATATATATATATATATATATATATATATATATATATATATATATATATATATATATATATATTTAACAAAGGGTGCGTACATATAGATAAAGCTAGAGCCTTTAACTATATAGTAAGCTCCAAGACACAATGTGCCTGAAAATGAAAGAAGAAAAATGCCCTCCAATGAAAATAATCCGACTTAATGGAACGACTTCATGGTCATCACATTGATCTTCATAATCGGTGAAACCATCAATAAATCGACTTTTTTCGTAGCTAACAGAGGCATGACAAATTCTCCAGAGTGCCGTCACCAAAATGTCAATTTGCTTGGCAAACAAATTGAACATTCGCTATCGTCTTTGTTATAAAAAAAAAAGAGAAAAATACTTCTTTACTCTGCGAAAAGGGTCTACACACTTCGTTAGATCAAGAGGTTAGGGACTCGTCTAGGTCACTGGCATTCACCACACCATTCATTCGAAAGATCTGCTTTCAAGATGCAGCAGGTGGAGGGCGTGTCCATCAAGTTGGTGCGATTGTGGTCAAGGCTCATGCAGCTAGCAGGGGCTTTTGTCTTCTCTCCGAATGAAGATCACTCCAAGTTCTTTAAACCTCGGGTACAAATTGACAGAATGGCCATGTTCTCTCTTAAGAAGCGTGAAAAGGGAGACTCTAACAAGGAGAAATTATCTTTTCTCTGTAAGTTTCCAGTATGCTGCAACCGGAATATACAAAAGTGTTTCCTCTTTTGGTCGTATTTCGTTTTTCCCTTGTACTTTTTAATCTTTATTTTCCATACAGCAGTATCCATAAATGGCCTCAGCAAGGACATGAACACCATGGGTGTTACTTTCAGAGTGATGTTCGTCATAAATAGTCTGTACAGACCGACTGCACTCCTTTCGCATTCTGTTTATCTTGTCACCTCAAGAAGGGAATTGGTTTATTTCTTAAGTGAACTGCACGAAATAACGCCTGATTATATGACACCCACGATATGGTCTAGTCATAAACTTTTTCTCTTTGGTCTATCCACAATCATCGTGTCACAGACTCATATACTGTGGTATATATTCATTGTTGGTTTTGATGTTTCTCTGATGAACCAAGGGTATTTCGATGAATGCGTTACAATTATTTGCGATGAAATCAACATTTACCTTAATTATGTGTTTTGTTTGGGCTATTACGTCATAGGAAGCCATCTCTCAGTTCTCATCGGGGATCTCAGGAAAGCACTTTTGCATCGCAAACTTTTAGAAACAAAGGCAATACCAGATAATGCAATGACAAAATATGGTGTGGAAGAAACTGGGCACAACTGGGCAGGAATGCCAATGGACCTGACAGACATTGCTTTAAAAGTGCATAAACTGCAAGAAATTCAAGAAATGATCAACAGTTACTTCTCTATGCCTGTCCTGTTCTCATTCCTGAAGATTTTGATATACTGTGTAAGTGCATCATTCCATGCGACACTTGTTGGATGGGATACTGCACTGATGTTCACTATTTGGTTCAGCTACAACATAGGAATTTTGCTGTATTTATGCTGCACGCCAGACTTCGTAAACATCCAGGTAACGAGACTGAATCATTTTTTATATATCAATGACATGCATGTCAACTTAAATGCACAAATAAAGCACAAATATTTATATATTGTATGACACATAGACAAATTTGCAACAAATACTATACGTGCATTAGTGGGCACGCACATTGTATATATGTATGTGTATACATACACACACACACACACACACACATATATATATATATACTGGAAGGTTGGGGCATCTGGAACGCCGTAGATTTAAAATGAATAGGATGGAGAAAAGCCAGCGTAACATCATACATGTATTTTCCAAATTTTCGAGACTTTGGGTCTCATCATCAGGGCTGTAAAACATACAAAACATACAAATTAAAAAAGACTCAGTATTAATATTAATATTAATAAAAATGGAAGTACATAAAAGTTAAATATGATATTTAAAAAAAAAATGAACTAAAAAAATGAAAACTACTTATATTTTTATTTTTAAAAATTAAAAAGTGAAGAATTCTTAAAAGTTAGTACCTATCTCTATGGAGTTAAAAAACTGAGTGACGTTGTCCTGGTTTGGAAAGAAGAACGTCAACTATGCTATATATAGGACTGTGGAAGAAGTCTGACCATTTAATGGGGGCACAAGCTGTTTGATTGTTAACGACTCCAAAACAGAGAGAGAATAGTCATTGGGCGCTTGGGTGACAATACGAAAATCCTTATATGAAAATGATGTTTTAACATTTATTACAATGTTCTCGTATGTTAGAAAATTCTTTCGTTTTCAAAGTACATCCCGTACGGTGACTGACTCCGAGATGAGAGTCGATTCTGACTTTGAGCAGTCTTTTGGTGGCTCCCACGTATTTCCCGATCTTACATTTCGGGCAAGTAAAGCAATATACCACCAAAGACCGCATCAAAGCCGGAAGTTTATCTTTGTGGGAGAACAAAGAACCCAGAGTTTTAGGATTTTTTGCTATCAACTTAAGATTCACAGCCGGAAAAGTTTCCTGAATGACTTTTTGTATTTGCACCTTAAATTGTTTGGACTGAATGAAAGGTATCGATGCATATATTATAATTTAGGCACGTTCGGTACAAGTTTGACGTGGCTGAAATTTATTATTTAAAAATTTATTGACATATTTCAAGAATAAGGCTGGAGGATACGAATTATTTTTAAAAAACTGAAGTAAAAATTGTATTTCACTATGGAAGTTATGCCAGCTGGTAGACAACGTATAAGCACGATGCAATAGCGTGGAAATACTATTTAATTTAAATGTTATGGAACAACTGCTATAAAAGTTAGTACCTTGACCTGTGAACGTCGTTTTTCTAAAAGACGCTCGTATTAAAACCATGTCTGTCCTAGTAATTAAAACATCTAAAAACGCAAGCTGGTTGTCGTGTTCATGTTCGATTGAGAAATTTATATTAGGATGTAGGCCATTGATATATTCCAAGAAAGCTTCAGCTGCTTCTCGGGACCTAAATAGAGCAATAGTGTCATCCACATATCGCTTATAAAAGAGAGGGCGATATGATAAGGGACAACCATCCAGCATTTGTTCCTCAAAAGAGCACATAAAGGCATTAGCCATAACTGGGCCACCAAGTGGCGACCCCATTGAAACACCATCGACTCTCTTTTTATAAGCGATATGTGGATGACACTATTTGCGTGTGTACAAGAGTAGCATTAATTTTTCTTTCGTGAAGATTTTCAAATCTTTCATAAATTTTCATATGCGGTCTTCCGCCCAGTCTTTCTGAAAGTAATTTCATTATTAACACTCACAATTGTGTGCATCCTAATGATTCAAACTTTTTTCATATTGTAATCCAAAAGGTTTACCAGCCAAATAGGCTAAGTGTTAAATTTATTTTTCTAACCAGTTACTCACGAACCACGCATCAAAAGTTAATATTAATATACATAATTCTTAACATTCTGATATCACAAAATAATGCTCCATACAGCAAAAGCTAAAATGCTTGCAGACAGAATTTCGGAGAAACTATATCCTTTAAGAACAATTTTAAATGAAATTTAAATTTAATGCGGTATCATAGTTAATAACTGAAGACATATCGGGTCTCAATGAGGCATTCTAATATTGGTGAGCACCGCCTCCAATCAATAGAGTTTACTGAGTAAACATTTGAACATTCCTTATCGGCGTTGCTGTCGCCTCACGTTATCTCGGAAAAAGTCCACACAGTTCGTGAGCTCAAGAGGTTATGAAGGTACTGGGACCATTGGCATCCACCACAAGCACTCATTCAGGGGATCTGCCTTCAAGATGCGAAGAGTAGAGGGCGCGTCCGTCAAATTACTAAGATTATGGTTAAGACTCATGCAGCTATCAGGGGCCTTTGTCTTCTCTTCGAATGAAGATTACTCGGATTGCTTCAAACCTCGAGTTCAGATTGGCAAAATCCTTGAATCTTCTCTTGAGAAGCAGGGAAAGGAAGACTCTACTGAAAAGGAGAAATTGACATTTTCTAAAAAGTTCCCTGAGTTCTGTAAATGGAGTCAAAAAAATTGTTTCATCTGTTGGTCGTACTTTGTTCTTCCTCTCTACTTCTTAACATTTATCTTAGTTCTCTCGGTATCCTTGAATGAGATACACAAGGTTTGGCGTTCCTTTGAGACTACCGTCAGGTTAACTCTGGTCATACAGAATCTGTACATACCGACTTCACTCCTTTCATATTCTGTTTACCTTCTCGTCTCAAGCAGGAAACTGTTTTGCCTCTTAAGTGAACTGAACGAAATAACGCCAGATTATGTGACTCCCACGAAGTGGTCAAATCACAAACTTTTTCTCTTTGTTCTTGGCACGATCTTCACCACCCAGACTCATGTGCTGTGGTGCTTGTTTTATGGTATTCCTGAATCGGTTCTGACGGGTCAAACATACTTCGCCCAATGCTTAATAATTGTTTCCGATGATATCACTATATACATGACGCATGTGTTCTGCTTGGGGTATTATGTCATCGGGAGCCATATCTCAGTTCTCATCGGAGACCTTCTGCGAGCACTTTTGCATCGGAAATTTTTGGAAGATAAGATGAAAGCAGAAAATGACATGACGACAGAAAAGGTGGATTTGGAAAGTGTGCCAATAGATCTCGGATACATTGCTTTAAAGCTCCATAAACTGCAAGCATTTCAAGACATGACCAACAGCTACTTCTCTCCACCTGTTTTGCTCGCCTTCGCGAGGATAATGGTGCATATCATAAGTGGATCTTTCTATGCAATCGCCATGAGCCTGAATAATGTATTTCCGTTTGTCATTTGGATTAGCTTCTACGCAGGCAATTTGCTGCTATTGTGCTGCACGCCCCACTTCGTTACAACCCAGGTAGAGTCACTATTTATGTTAAATAAGAGTATGCAACTTAACACGAATGCATACTGCCCAAAAAAACAAGTATATGTATAAACAGCATCCCATTTGGATCTATTAAAAATACGCACAATTTCACACACAGACCACATACATATATATAATACACATATATTTATTATATTTATATAAATAAATATATATGTACACTGCTTCCCATAAAGTCACTGTGGCTCACGCCAGAGAAAATTGGTACAGCAACTGAGGCTCATAATCAAGAGACGATCAATTTCATGCTCTGAGCCATTCACATATACCTTTTATGTACTTTTTTTTTTTGCTTACTCGATATTAAGGACCTCTTTTTCAGGAACTCTTTACACAGACACAGACACACACGCACACACACATAAATATAGATATATATATATTATATATATATAATATATATATATATATATATATATATATATATATATATAACATGATGCAGTAATACATTTATTTACAGATAAGGTTATATAAATGAGTCCTTTTTTATCCTACTCTATTATAATATTAACATTCAGGTGTAATTACTTAACTGTCTTTCTACCTGCCTCTATGTATAAGTATATATTATATATATATATATATATATATATAATATATATAGATATATATAATATATATATTATATATATATATATATAAGTATATATATATATATATATATATATATGTATATATGTAAATAAATTCTTCTGTTAAAACAGGATAAGTCAGAAGTATAAAAGTCACTTTAAAACACTGTTTTAAAGTTTAGGACTATATTTCGGTGGACTTACTTCCACCTTTATCACTGCTTGATAAGGGTGGAAGTAAGTCCACCGAAATATAGTCCTTAGATTTAAAAGTGTTTTAATGGGTCTTTTATACTTTATATATATATACTATATATATATATATATATATATATATATATATATATATATACTATATATATGTATGTATGTATGTATGGATCAGCCACACTGGCTCTGCAGATGCGCTAATCATACTGTGCCGTTAATGTTTTTAAATGATACCGGTATCTAGAGGGCTATTTATCCTATACTCGCTGCTTCCTATCCATTCCAGCTGAGCAAACTAAGGTCTTCGGTGACGCAATGGCGCCTAGAGGTTTCAGACCCAATTTTGGAAAATAAGGTAGGTATTAGAATCTCGGAAAATTAATTATTTCTCCACTTCGAAGTGCGAGTCATTAATTACTTTCCAAATAAAATTCCGTTATTAATTTAATTCTACAAACCTCATATCTCAATGCAATTCCTATTAAGGCTAAATTCCTTTACAAATGAGATTTCCTTCTTTGTAAAAATAAGGATCATTGTAAGTTTTTCGGTTAATTTCAAAAGGTAATATGAGGACACATGCAATATACAGTGCACTCGTGACACAAATAGTGATAACTGGAAAATACTATAATGAAGATATCTTTTTTTCTCTAGCTATCGTATCTTCTGGATTTAGTGGACAATTTCCCACCATTTTCCATTGGAGGGTTTTTCGTGGCTGCCAAAGCTAGGATTATTGATGTGAGTGCCTTTAATTTAACACTTACTGAGTGCTTCTATAATGACTCCTGATTAGAATATAGTTATCAACAAAGTAACATAGCCAGGCTTCTTTGTAATTCACGTAATCATCCTCTTGCTAACATTCTTTTCAATTTTTTAATCTTTAAGTTCAATTTATAATTCTGTTATCATTGCTGGTTATTTCTCTTTAGTCAAAAGTATACTTCTTTTGCAAAATTTAGCAGAATGATTTCCATATTCATCAACGTGTACTCTTATCCTTATACAAAATACCCAAGAATTTCATCCACTGAAACGTGTTCTGTGACCTAATTATACTCCAAACAAGATGCTCATTTTTGGCCAAGATTCTTGTACGTTATAAACTTGTCAGCTTTATCTCGAAATAAAGACACAAGGTGAATGCAGAGCAATTTATACATCGTTCTCGATTCATGGCATTAGAATCCATCTACATGTTTTTTTTTTTTTTTTTTTTTTGCCAGAATTTCTCTATTTCTTGGTTATCCGTATCAGTGTCCATTTTTGTCTATATAAATAATTGCGTACGTGAATAACACATTTACTGATATTTTTCTCCAGATCGCCAGCTTCATCACCACATACCTGATTATCTTAATGCAATTTCGTGCTGGGGAATCTCCGAAAGGAAACTGCGATGGACAGGCTAATGCTGGATCGTCAAATTCCACAATTGGGTCGGACACTTGAGAGAAGCTAATTGAGATTTAGGTCGCAGTCTGTTGCCTGAAGGCGACACACATTACATTCGGAGACGCACACAGTCTCTTGAACAAACAGCTGTGCTTATTTATCGTTATAGTCAAGTGTTTGAGAAGGATAAATATTATTGTAAGGTTTTCCAAATCAACAAGAATTAATAATTCTTCAATTTATGAGCTAGTTCAGAAAATATATATACATACACACACACACACACACACACACACATATATATATATATATATATATATATATATATATATATTTATTTATATGTATATATTTTTTTATAAGCCACACATTACGTTTAATTTCCGATTCACTATACCTTGGGAATAACTTACACGAAAGGAGAATCATCAGTGATAAGATCACAAAATATATCACTTATAATTCCTTTCTGATGTACGTTATTCCCAAGATATAGTCAACTGGTATTAAAATTAATGTGGCTTAACATTTGTGAAAATTAAATATATCCCAGTTTATGTGACAAAAATTCACATAAACTCACACACACACACATACATATATATACATATATATATATATATATATTATATATATAATATATATATATAATATATATATATATATATATATGTGTGTGTGTGTGTGTGTGTGTGTGTGTGTGTAATCATGAAACACCTTTTTACTTCACGGGAGATGGTGCCAATATAGGTTATGCCACCTGATTTTCCCAAGTCTTATGCAATACGCACTTATTTAACTCTTTGCAAGCATCAATTTCGTGTGACTGCTAGATATGAAATTTACTACTTGGATAAAAAAAAATAACTATCAGTCCCACATTCACCTTTTCGCTAAGAAATAGTGTAGACGAAGGACCAATGCACAAAACTTTACATTAGCCACTATATACACAAACACAGGTATTCATCTGGTAACTTGTCAAACTCCATAACCAAACTGTGCCATTCACTTCTATTTTGCACTAACACTTTCGTCTCAGATATACAAACGTCTTTCTTGTCTAGTACCTATTTAACATCTATCTATGACCTCCTCTTCTCTTCCCGTCTAATATTTCCGAATTATTATATTTTAACTAAATTAAGCTCGTGTATTTATATGCAGACTACTCTCGAGACAGTTAAGCAGATATGTAACGCATATACTTCCTCTTTCTATTTTTATTTCTAAAAACTAAAAAAAACATTAATTCTCACTTAACTCTGTTTCTTCATATAGAGCTCATTGTATGCTGTATATAATATTGTATGCCCTGAAGTCTTAAAAATATGAAGAAAAGGTGTAAAGCAATCTGCTTATAAGTCTTTTAGTATATTAGTAATTCAATATGGTAGCATGGCTTGCTGGTGACAAATTATTCCACTCTCTTTGGAGAATTTTCCATTCTAAATTAACGTTTGTTCATGTTTTTGGCATTGTGTAATATTATTCAGATATTATCATCATAATATATCTTTATTTGACTGTTTAATGAAAGCAAAGCTATTGCTTATGTAAATGATACTTTTCTATTTGCATCGACTTCATCTCCTGAGAATAGAGTGATGGTTGCTAAGCCTGTGAACAGTGAATTAACTCAATTTAATGGATATTGCACATTTTTAACAATGTTCTTTAGTATAAAATAGAACTTCCTTGCAAGTTATATGGATGTTGTGAGTGTATTGTAAATTTGGTGAATAAATAACTGTCTACACAAACTTAATTTCCATAAGTTTTACACGTAAAATACAAGAACAGTAGTATATATCTCTTAATTCCAGAGCTATTTCTGAATTTTAAACACAAGCACACCTGCATACGAACGTTTTTTCATAACGTATACAGTTTCTGTTCCGCAATAGTCCTTTTGCGGCTCTTGTTTAAAGCCTGTAGGTTTTTTTACTTTGCTATTTGGAATACTATACTGTAACATTGAAGAGAATTAAGCAATATACTGACTGAAGATTTTGGAAAGTTTTTACTTAAATCTGTAATTGCATCCGGAGGTGAAAATAAGTCATAATTTGTGTTTTGTCCGTTTCTGAAATTTAAAGATACTAGACCACCTTCCCACTTATATCATACAGGTTGATGGATCACAGTGGGAAAGTGGGAGAAAACGAAAAAGAAATGAAATACAAGAATGGAGTTGATCTAACCTAACCCAGGGGGCAAGCTCCCTTCCCCTCAGCTTAACCCAAAATAGAGGGCCGGATTTTTACTTAGCCAGAGGGGCTTACTCCCGTAGAATAAAGCCCTTATTTATATGTATAACAATGGTTTATACAAATAAAAAGAATGCAAAAATAACATTAATAATAAACATGTCCTTTTTAGGGTTTACTACAGATATACCTGGCTATAATGATATTAAAACGAGATACAAGTAAGAAACACTAGTAAACGTATACGAACAACTAAAAAACGAGACACACCATCGGAAATTATATAAGGTTTGAATTCAGAGCTTCATCTGAAACGGAACTGCTGTTGATTTTATCCCTATCTGGCAGTCAGCACACATCAAAAGTATAAACTTCTTGAATTTACTAAACAATATATAGATATATACGTATACTATAGTTAAGGAAAACATCCTTTTAAATGTATGAAATGTGTACAATTTACCATTGTTAATATAATGTAAAATAGTATTCTAATATTTTAATATTGAAGCCATAGTAAGAAAAATTGTACTCTTAGCCAAATAACATAGTGGATAAACCACGTTTCACTAATATTTAACTTTCTCTTACTAATATTTAACTTTCTAAACTGTTCCCTACCATGGATACCTAGATAATTGCCCTCACTCTTCTTTCACCCATCTAACCTATATATCAGATGTAAAAGAAAAAAAACTAAGTGTAGCCTGGGCTTGATGAGAAAAATCATATTTGCTGAAAGCTCATCGTTCGTTTGTGTTTGATTTGAGCAGATTGTCTGATACAAGAACGTTTTTCGGGTGCATGTTTATGATTTATTTGTGAAGGGGCTAGAGTTTTTTGTATATTAATGATGAAATAGTCTAATATTTATCACAATAAGCCAACAATATTGGCAACGTCAACTTCAAGCCAATCCCGTGCAATACTCAAGTTCATATCCTCATATTCCTACGGGCTGCTCTTGAGCAAGAGCCCGTGCTGGCATAAAGCCAGCTTAATCTTGAACAACAACAACAACATATCCTCACAGAATGAAATCTCCGCCCAGACAAAGATCGTTAGATGACCGGAGCAGATCACTGAAACAGTGTGTGGTTGACTTCGATTCAACTTATTTGAGAATTAAATCGAAATCAAAGCCACTGATCGCTCTGTACATGTTGAACCTGTTATGAGCGAGCAAGCAGGTGCGAGTAGGACTTTAAAATTTGGACGGGAGAACCATACAGCATCATTAACATGGCGTAGCGATCTCCCTGCCTTGCGTGTGACCAGCTACTAGTACTATACTGTAGAGGCGAAGCACTACGGCAACTTTCCTTTTTTTTTCTTGTTTAATGATTATGAGAATATGTTATATTTACAGATAAATTAACCATCATTGCAACCATCTCTAAAAATATTCTTCGAAATATTCCTATTCAGAGGTTTGTGGTAGTGGAGTTATAGAAATTTGCACTTTAATATTTATTATTATCATATTACTTGAAACAATTTCCCAGAGAAAAATTACCTTACAAAAACATGTTGACCTAAGCACTCCAACCATTGTAGCCAAGGCCTAAGCATCTACTCTTGGATGTAAGTAATGTCTAGCATAAATGGTATCTGTAAATTACAGGACTATCTTTGCAAACACTAACTAAACACTAATGTACAAGCATTAAACACTCACACTTACTATATACTTACCCTCGATACCACTTAACATTCATTAAATACTCAACACTCATTGGCACCCACAATACTCTAAACCCTCATTAAAAACTCATAAAACCCTGAAGATTTGTTAAACACTCACTAAACCGTACAGATTCAGTAAGCATTCACTAACGCTCACTAAACATTCTCTTAATCCTAAACATTCATTAGACACTAAACACTCACTTAATATCCATTAAGTACTCACTATACACTAAACATCCACATAGTACTCACTATGCAAGAAACACTCACTAAACATTCAAAGCACTCACTATACACTAAACACTCACTGAACCCAAAACACTCATTAGATAAACACTAAACAGTCACTGAACATTCACAAATCACTCATTAATCATAAACATTCATTAGACACTAAACACTCACTAAACATTTATTAACTAGACACTGTACACTAAACATTCACTAAGTACTCACCATACAATAAATGCTCACTAAGCATTCAAAGCACTCACTATACACTAAACTCTCACTGAACCCTAAACACTCATTACGTAAACACTAAATATTCACTGAACATTCACAAATCACTCATTAAACAATCACACTTACATACTAAAGATTTATTAAACAAACAAATTCACTAAACCCTAAACACTCTCTAACATTCACTGAATACTTACACAATAAACATTTACTGAACACTAACATTTACTAAACCCTAACCAGTCACTAAACACTAACATTCAATAAACCCTAACCAGTCATTAAATATTTACGCAGTAAATATTTACTAGACTCTAAAAACTCACTAAACACTTACACGCTAAACATTCACTAAATCCTAAACACTCACTAACAATTCATTGAATACTTATACACTAAATGTTTACTAAATACTAACATTCAAAAAACATTCACTTAACCCTAGACACTAACTGAACATACACTGAATACTTATAAACTAAACATTCTTTCATACTAAACACTCGCTAAACAAACCCTCATAAATATTCATTAAACACTTAATGAACATTCAATAATCACTCATTGAACACTCACTAAATAATCATTTACTAGACATTGATAATTAGCACTAACATTCACAAAACTGACAAGTCACTGCATACCTACACAATAAACATTCACTAAATGTTAACAATAACTAAACCCTAAACATTCACTGAACACTTAGCACACACTAACCATTCACTAAACCCTTAACACTCACTAAACATTCACTGAATACATACACACTAAGCATTCACTAAACACTCACTAAACATTCACTCTACACCTACAGACTAATATTCACTAAACCCTAAACACTCCCTAATCATTCATTGAACATACACAAAAATCTAAACACTCATTAAACATAACTGAATATTTACACGCTGATCTTTTACTAAACACTGACATTCACAAAACATTACCTCAATTACTCACACAACAATCACTAAATACTTACAAGCTAATCATTCACTTAACCCTAAACACTCACTAAACATTCACTAAGCACTAACATTTACAAACATTAACCATTCACTGAATATTTACACAAAGAACACTCACTAAACACTCAAATTCACTAAACACTTACACACTAAATATTCA
>NC_087206.1:16457411-16499911 GCF_015104395.2 Macrobrachium nipponense
GAAAACTTATAGACAGTGCCTCATAGGCCTACCTACTGCAAAAAATTCTCAGTGACTAACAAAATAGAGCAAGTGTCATTATGCATCAAAGTTTGGAAGGCGAGACTCGTCGACACGAGCAGTAACCTATAGGGTTAGGCCTATGTCCTACTAGCATTTTTAATTACAAGCAAGAACCGTTTTTATCTTGCAATATTGGGCATACATAAGAGTAATGATGCTCTGACTTCGAAATTGAAATCGCTACTGCAATTAAGCGCCACGATAATGTGCTGAACATAAAAAAAAAAAACCAACAGAATAAAGTATCCACTTCTAACTCGACAGTCACCTGACTAGCACAGAATTATGGGTAAATAAAGCTCTGTACGCTTTCCTTACCTTTGCAAAAATAATTCCACTTTCTCTAGAAGAATCCCTTAGCACATTCCCGCAAACATAAGCCGCGCAACGCTCCATTATTACGATAACGAACGAAAAAAACGCGCACAAGACATTAAGCAATATTTAAACTTCCGCCGTTCCCGGGTGACTGATGAGGCCCACAGGCCACGAGGGGAATCGCCTCTGATGCCCACGCAGCGGCGCCCTGGTATACGGTCACGCCAAATTACTCAGTATACTTGTAAATTGCACAAACATCTCTAGTTATTAAAATATCCAGTTATCACCAACGTGGCAGGTAATAAAATCACAGGAAAAGTCACAATTTTGACTAGGAAAAAGGTCAAAGAAAAATAAGTCACGTTAATTTGCGATGACCGGTAATAAGGACAGGGAAACATTCACAATATTTCTTTCGATCACTATACTTATGATATCTACAGTCTTTCCTTTATGTTTTCTACGGAAATATCAACGGGCTGGTGGTAAACACGTCTCAAAGGTGGAATCTAAACCATTTCAGTCACTATCTACTGAAGATTAATGTCATTTTTTTTCCTGTGACTTTTTTTTACCCGTATTCTTTATTGACACTGTTTGTATTACCGAGTAATCATTATTCATCAGCAACTAAAGATAAATGAATTCGGGATAAATGTAAAGGAGTCGGCTGCAGGAATATATTAATGTAAATACTGACTACGATAAGAGAGTAAGTTTGGCTAATTTGGAACAAAATTGTTCTTAAGCCTAAACGGTAATAAAGACTATCAACCGAATCGATATGTATAGGCCTAGTATTAACTTGGCCAAGAATCCTTTCTTGTTTTTACCGTTCTTAAAGACTTTTTTTTCTTCTTGGCAATAAGATTCGACAACTGTTACCAAAGAAATTTTTATGTAATAGAAATTAAGTTTTCCTTAGAATAAGGTTTAAACGATATAACGTCTCACTAATGGGTAGTTGGAGGGCAAAGGTGCCGCCTAGACTACCAAACTTCATTTCCTTGCAATCAATAATCTATGACGTAAATCGTTTGATAAAAACATAAATTAAACCGGGATTCGTTAAGCATATAAAAAATGTGACTCTTATTTTAAATGAATCGAATAACAGAAGTTATCTTCTACGGTTTAAATACGGCGTCCTTAAATGCTCTCACCAAATGTGACATTTCAGAACTCCGTTGAGAAACCACGCTCGATTAAATGTTACTTTGCTATGCACCTCTAATGCTGACTTTACGTGGATGAACATAAAAACTAATAGACAGTACCTAGAGGCTTATCTACTGCAAAGAATTCTCAATGACTGACAAAATAGAGCAGGTGTCATTATGCACCAAAGTTTGAAAGGCGAGACTCGTCGACGAGCAGTAACCTACAGGCTTAGGCCTGTGTCCTACTAAGCATTTTTAATAACAAGCATAACCTTTTCCAACTTACAATACGTGGTATACATAAGAGTAATGATGCTTTGATTTCGAAATTGAAATCGCTACTGCAATTATGTATCGCGATAATGTGCTGATCATAAAAACCGATATGCTAACAGAATAAAGTAGTAGCTTCAAATTCATCTGACTAGCACAGAAGAATTATGGGTAAATAAAGCTCTGTACGCTTTGCTTACCTTTGGAAATGCTATTCCATTTTCCCTCAAAGAATCCCTTAGCACATTCCCGCAATTATAAGCAGCGCGACGCACCATTATGACGATAACGGATGAAAAAAAAGCGCACGACACACTAAGCAACATTTAAACTCCCGCCGTTCCCTGGTGATGGCGGGGGGAGGGGGCCCAAGGGGAAGCTCAGCTGATGCAAGCAGCGCCGCTCTGGTGTCGACCCGCCAAACTACGCAGTGGCGGCAGCACTCGTAACTGAAAACATCGCTCTAGTTATCAACATTTCCAGTTATAATTAACCCTATGTGCATGTGACCGAGTAAACATTAATCATCAGCAACTGAAGATATGGGATTTAAAGGGAAATGTAAAGGCGACGGTTGCAGGAAGATATTAATATTCATTATACAATAATTTATGTTCGAACGTAGGGAACGTCTGTCTGTAAACAATCGTGTAAGAAATTTAGTTAAAAGCAATGGTGTTGATTTTCGACAAATTTGCAGCCGGAACTATACATTTCATGCATCAGCTTCAGCACTTAGTTTCTTGGTAGATATGGTCGTGATTGGTTGTGCTGAGGAATTGCTGGCTGACAATGTAAACTATGTAAAAATTGCTTCAAAGTTGCGGCTAATTTTGTGTTGTGTAGTGGGAACAGAAAAACTAGTTCAATTGTGCCAAAGACACTATTTGACTTGAGAGATTGTGCCCTACGTGTGGAGGGGAGGGGGAAGTGTGTCGAATTGACATTATCATACTATCTTTCAAGTGTGACAACCTACCTTACTCATGGACGTATGTGAACGGGCTGCTCATTTAGTGTCAATTTTGGTGGCAACAGCTAAAGTGTTAAAAGGCAACGGGTATTTGTCATTTGCCGTAAGTTTAGGGAGGTATAAATCATTCCTGTGGAAATTTGGGATCACAACACCCTTTTGGCTTTTATATATTCAGGTCGGCACAACACTTGTTTTCTACTGTTAGCTCGCATACTACCAGTGTTAATTTCCTGACACTCATGTACATACTGATAATGTGGAGAGAAAGTGGCGTGATGAAAATGAATTCATTGCCGAAATATGGCAGAAGGAAGGCACATTTCGTCGGTTACTTGGCCTCTTCCATTTCATATTACATAAGGAATCTCTACACAGGCTTCACGTTTTCCTGCAAGCAACGGCTCTTCTCTAATCTCTACCAGCCTTCAGGTTAAGGTAGGCTTGATCTGAGAACGGCAGATTGCCATATTGTTTGTGAGTTATGGCCCCCTAAGTTAGATTTGATGTGGGTCGTTAGGCTAGCTGATTTTCTGTTTGCCCCACCCAAGAAAACTTTGGTAACCTACTGTTTAAGCCTTGAATTATAATAGGTTTTAGATGTTTTAATACTTGTATTAAGCCATATAACAACAAATAGGCCTGGCTATAGATTAAATTTTATGGGTTTCTCATATTTTCATGCATGCTACTCTAGAATTCTGTTGCTTTTTTTGTAGTTTAACGTTGTTAAACGTTAAAAAATTGTGCTACCTTCTCATTTGCATTTACCAAATTTTGTAAATTGTTCTTGATACACCAATAATACTACAAAAAAAGTTCATGGATATGTTAGTAAGAAAATAAGAAACGTTTTATAGTAGGTAATAATAGTATAAAAAAAACAAAAAAAAAACGCATGGATACGTTAGTAAGATATTAAGAAATTTCTTATAGTTACCATTAATACTAATAGAAAATGGTACTGTACGCAGAAAACTGTAGTTAATAGCAGGTAAGACTCTTACAAACTTTGCACTCTGCTCCAGAACGTGACTTTATATTAAAACAAATGGCTACAGATACCAGAACATATCCTTTGATGCAAATTATACAGGTACAGGAACCGTTGAACAGAACCTTAATATTAAGGTATGAGCCGCGTACTGGGTAAGCGTATTATTAGCAACAAATTATAAATTAATTTAGTGCTTACATACGAAGTTAGACCTTTTTTTAGCGAAATTCGGCTAACTGTACAAGCTATAGTCAGAGCTGGAAAAATAGCAGGACGCCGTTTTTGTCAAGCTACATGAGATAAGCTATCTTAGGAAAAAGATAGCAAGTGCTGGCTGGCTAGTTATGGCGCTTGCTCCATTCGTAGCATGTACCTTAGTACTAAGAATCTTGAGGTGCGGTTCCCGTACACGCAGAATTTGCGTAGGGTACGTGCCCGTATCTGTAGCCGTTGATACGGATACGGGTCCACATTGTCAGTAGGGAAGTCAAGAATACGGGTAGCGGTGCGTATTTCCACGGTTGTGCGTATTTCTAAGAATTTATCCTGGGTGCAGGTCTATGTCTATGTATTCGTAGCCGGGCGGTAAAGATCGTACAATTTAATATTCTGCCATAAAATTAGACATAAGATTAACTTTTGCTCTAAAGACGAATGAACAATCCAATACCGTATCGTAAAAATTATAAGACTAATTGATAATGCTTATGAAGCTGTTTCATTAATATAGACCAATTATTTCCAAGATGACGGTTATACGTATATTTAAATGACACCGAATCTGGTAAGGTAAAACGTTCTCCTCGTGCCTCTGGAACTGTTTAGCAATTTTATGACAACGTTCAAGCTGATATAGGGCTATCAGTTTGCCAATGTAGTTCAAGCAGTTGAAAGTGATCGAGCATTTGTTCAATTACCTCATTAGTATTTGCATTTGGAGCAGTTGGGACTATATAATAATAAAATCATGGCTTGAAGAAAGATACGATTAGCAATTTCCCTTTTTTGAGATCTAGTTAAAGTTACTTTATTAAAGTAAATGCGAAGTCTCTAATAAGTTCTTGGGGGTAGCGAATGATTTTCTAAACTCTTCGTTTGTTATCTGTTCTTTTACTGATATTTTATTCTTGTATTTTACATCTTTACTCCCCAATACTTTACTTTTCTCTGTACTAGTCTTCTCTTTCTCAAAAGTTTTACAGAAAGTGGGCGTTTAAGATAGTGGCAGTGGCGGTAGGTGTGAGATATTGAATTATCCAATATCAATAATTGTTATTTTACTCTCAGCACTAAAAACTGAGAGAGAGAGAGAGAGATTTGTTGCGGTAATTTATTTATTTATTTTTACTTCAGACAGACAGGCAGATTAATTTTGTTGCTGAAATTTTTAAGTTATATACTACATAGCAAACGAGAGAGAGAGAGAGAGAGGATTTGTTGTTGTAATTTGGAGTTATTAGCCATAGAAAACGATAGAAAAGAACGGAAACTGCTGCTGTGATGAGAGAGAGAGAGAGATAGAGAGAGGATAGAGAGAGAGAGAGAGAGAGAGAGAGAAGAGAGAATAGTTGCATAACGTGACCTACCTATAAATAAAAACCTTACGGAAGAGTCCTTTTCATGCTTCACTCTGATTACTCGCGTAATGGAATGTAATTAAATCTTCCTCGAAGTTTTACACGAGCGTGAGACGAGGCAAAAAAAAAAAAAAAAAAACAAAAAAAAAAAAAAAAAAAAAAAAAAAAACTGCCGCGGAAAGAAACGGAGAACCCGGTTATTACCTCGGACGTAAATCATAGACCCGGTTTACGGGAAAAAATAAGATGAAATAAAAAACAATCCTTGGTAAAGACTTTTGAGCAAAATGGTAGCCTCTTCTTCGTTCAAGTACACCCAATGCGAGAATGGGTGGATTTGTATAACAATGGATGAATAGACTTCGGCAGTTAAGAACAATTGGTATCGTTGATTTAGAACAGAAATAACTGAAAATCATTATTTGATTAAATGCAACTGTATATTAATACTCTTACAGTAAACTGATGGGAAAATATGGAGTACAATATTTTTCTTAGTGCAAAGTGATGATCAAAAGAACAGTAGACTATTGTTCCTAAATACAACTGGTGACTAAATGTTAATTGCAATATTGTTCTTAATGGAAATAGACAATACAATGCCAATTGCTATATTACTCCTCAAGAAACGGACATCATTTATATAATTAGTCGCTAAAGTATAGTTTTGTCCTTAAAGAACACTGATAATTATACCTTTAAATGCAAATGTATATCATAGCAACGCTGATCAGTATGATAACAATTATTAATAGTTTAAAGACAACGACGGATCATGAGTATTGATAGAAATAATTTAATCTTTTCTGAAAAGGGCTACTCGATAGCAAATATAATTTAGGACTATTATAAAGGTTTATCACTGTTTTTGGCAATGCTGTATGGTACATTCTGTATTTTATATTACACTGCATATTTTTTATTGCCGTTTACTAAGGAATTGCCGTAACAGAAGCATTAATACAAAGAGTGAAATAATATTGGAATTATGATTCCTTGATCCCTGAAATGTATATTTGTCACTTAAATACTTCATTCATGGAAAGAAATATCTTCACAAATTCCTCTGTCAATGTGTTATCTGTGATGCGTGTATATTTCTAAAATCCATATGTAACTTATTTGTCTTTGAAAACTTTTCAAATTATAATAGATATGTTTTTATATATGAAACTCGCCCCTTATAACTAAATGTAGTAATGATGAACATAAGGCAGGGCAGAAGCCACACCATATTTTTTTCAACTCAAAGATATATTCAAAGGATAGATGTTGTCTGTGTTTAATCATTTTTCATGGAACTATTACCGCAGGTATTGCAAATATTCCAAATGCATCACAGCAATAAGCTATTTTTGTATTTATTTTCTTTCATGTCAATAAAGATCACATTTGTTTCAAATATTGCACAGACACTTTACTTACATATCGAAAAAAGGCGACACACTTTTAATTTATACTTTCCTGCTGTTGGAACTTAAATCTGTAAATAGAAATCTAAAAAGAGTCAGGCAGAAATTGTGTCAGTATGGAGTATCACGTTGATTATTCATGATAATTACTGTAAATAACAGAAGAAAAAGACTTGAAGGATACGTGGACAAAAGGGCGTACGACAATGAGAAGTAAATAAATGAAAACATCCCCCCATCTTTCCAGTCTTCATGAATATTTAAATATAACTAGGACAACGTCCTTTCAAACGTCCACCATTATGTGTAATGTGTATTATGTAAGAGGACCCTTGAATAAACAAGTTCTTCGCAGATAATTCACTCATTCCATTGGACTACGTGAAGCACATATTCCTGAACTCTCTCTCTCTCTCTCTCTCTCTCTCTCTCTCTCTCTCTCTCTCAGGCTAATTCATCGAGGCACGTAAAAAGTCGACACGGTAATTACATCCCATAAATAATAAACGAGAGGGAATTTTTATTTATTTGCGTTTTTATCTTTTGATGAAGCAGGCCGGATTCTTTTTGTGCTCGTGGTACACCAGCCGTTTTCTCAGCTCTATGCTTTAATGTTTTGGTGGATGTGACTGGAGGGGATCTATGTTTGCGCGTGAATACTTTGATAAATAGTTAATATAAGAAGTAAGACGCCTTAGTTAGCAATTTTGATCAGAATTTTAATAAAATTTTCCAAGGAATTAGGGAGGAACTAACTCGAGTGTCAAAAAAACTGGAAGAGAGAAAGAAAGAATAAAGAGAGTCAGTAGAATATGAAATAGCTTTGAATAATTGATATATCTTGCAGGCTATCAGCAATAATCTGTTCAGAATAATCGAATCATATTCTTCTTAATGGCAGTAGAGGGCAGTATAATCTTCTCCACTCTGGACAACGACGATATGCAACATATCCTTGTCCCTAGCAATTCATTTCGTCTCGGACATGTTTACTGCATTAGTCATGGAAGGGTCTCCCTACCACTACCACCACCACCACCACTACTACTACCACTACTGCTGGTGACAGTCTCCAGACCGCCCCGGTTCCTTTGGAAGGTCTCGTCCAAAATCAGATATTCCGAAACGCTGTCGTGGAAGTTTCTCCCCTTTTGAACCGAATCCGGAACGAGATGCTTTTAGGAGAAAGGATTTAAACCCATTTTGGCGCATAAATGTTGAAGGGACGCCGACGCATTTTATATATAGTTAGTGGTGAAACAGTTGCTCTGTTACAGAGCGGTTCTGATAGTTATGGTTTTCAACCTCACTTGTAAATTAATCAAGAGATATTCCAGTGCGAATTAGACAAACAAGGCTTTTCCTTGTTTGTCTAATTCACAAGTCCCGCACTGGAAGATCTCTTGAGTTATTCACGTTACAGAACGGTTCTGATAGTTTTCATCCTTACTTGCAAATTACCCAAGAGATCTTCCAATGCGAATTAGACAAATAAGGCTTTTCCTTGTTTATCTAATTCATAAGACCCGCACTGGAAGATCTCTTGAGTTATTCACAAGTAAGGTTGACAGCCATAAGTATCAGATCCGCTCTGTAACAACGCAATTGCTTCATCGCTGAACTATACGCAAAATAAAACGATTGCATCCTTTAACAGAAACCAACTTTAATCATGGTGTTGGCGTCCCACCTCGGTGGTCGCGAGTTCGATTCTCGGCCATTCCATTGAGGAGTGAGAGATGTGTATTTCTGGTGATAGAAGTTCACTCTCGACGTGGTTCGGAAGTCACGTAAAGCCGTCGGTCCCGTTGCTGAATAACCACTGGTTCCATGCAACGTAAAAACATCATACAAACAAAAACTTTAATCCAGCGAAAATATCATGATACAAAGTCTAAAAAAAAAAATAATAAAAACAGGAATTACAGCGTAGTGCAGACTTCATATACTACAGTACTACCGAAACTGGTGTTGTAGCCATTGCTATTTATATTATTTATCAGGGCCAATAAATTACGTCTCAGTCACTTGCAAAGAAAAAATGATAATATTAACGAGACCACCACCAATGTCACTTCCATTTGAGGTATTATCATGCTATAATTTCAATTATTGAAGCTATTCAGGATATCTAACATTTAAGATTTCTTTATTTTTAGTATATAACTTTCACTGCCTACCCTTTTGATCACAGTCTAGGAAAAAACAAACAAACAAAAGACATGGCAAGCTTGGGAGGGAGAGTGAGAGAAGGCTACTGGCCAAGAGCAAAATGCACTCATCCATTACACCATAAAACAACCGAATGAATGAGAGATTACGATCGATCTACCGTCGCATCATTATCGTAAAAGGAGCGTAAACGAAAACCATAACGGGGCGATATGCCTGTGGTACGTCTCTTTATTTGATTGCCGGATGAGTCATCATCTTCCGAGATGCTCCTTTTTAGAGAGTGTTCCGTCTCCTCTGCAATCCCCCTTATGCCCCATATTCCATACTTATTCAGTTCTCCCGTCTTCCTATTTGTTTCTATGTGGCCTTTACTCCTTGAATACACCCACCTATCCGGAACCTTTAAATTTGCCTTTACCCCTCGGCTATACCCACTTATAGGTAGTAACCCTTAGAAAGTTTATGCCTCTATCCCATCCATAACAATCTATCTTTCTATCTCTCGACACAAATCTGCTCGCCAGTCCCGTCCCACTACAAATACGCAGCCACATATCTTTGACCCAATATCATATCTATCCCCCTAAGATCTTCCATCTATCCTTATCCTAGACCTGTCTCCATTCCCGGGAAGGTTTCGCATTTCGGCGTAACACCCCACGCCCTCCTCTTTTAACCGACGGGAACGCCCGTACACTCAGCCCCTACGTCGTTTATTGGCGTCTGGCAATAGGACGTGGTCGGCGTTTTGTCTGTTGGCAAAGGTACAATTCCCAGGAAATGTTTGCCATCAGCCTTCCCCTCTCTGCTCTCCTGTTTCGTCAACGCTCACAGATCTGAGATCTTCGGACTCTTTGGTTGTTGAAGAAATCCTGGCACTGTCCCACTGCGGTTCTTGATGCGCATGTTTTTTTTTTTTTTTTTTTCTGTAAAGTTACAAACGAGCATCGTAATTGTCGTGTTTGCTTTAACCGCGCAATGTTACGCACGCATACATAAACAATATATATACTCTATAGATTATATATATATATATATATATTAATATATACTTAGTATATATATAATATATATATTATTATAATATATAGATATATATATATATATATATATATTATATATCTATATATATATATATATATATATATATATATATATATATATATATAATATATATATATATATATATTATATATATATATATATATGTGTGTGTGTGTGTGTGTATGTGTGTAAATATAATAAATTAGGTTTTCCTTTTGTATATGATGCATTTGGTTTTGATTGGATAATCATGTTGCTGAACGTTCACTAGATATATGAAACCAATATAAATGACGAGACAAACTCGCAAACGCGCGCGCGCGCACGCACGCACACGCACACGACAACATACATTATATCATAATTATATCATATATATATATTATCTATATATATTATTATATATATGTATGCGCTGTATATTATATTTAATATATATATTAGAGAGAGCATCTTTGCCCTTCTGGATTCTATCCCCTATCCAATCAACTTAGCGACAAAGCTCTTGTTGAAATAATTTTATCTAACTGCGAGGACTATAGATTGTAATGGAAACTACCGGATGGTTTAGCTCATCAAGGACTTTCCAAGACATCAGTCATCCTCCAAGTTCTCTCTCTCTCTCTCTCTCTCTCTCTCTCTCCCGTGAACTTCTGTATTGAAACTTTCGCAAAGTATTTTATGCCACAAAACAAGGAATGATTCACATTATAGCCCTTTTAGGAAAAGATCAACATTTCAACAATTTTGTTTTTTATGGATGACTCCACGGTGTTATTTATAATGATAACGTCAAATAAAAGGAGAATTATCATAAACTTTCCTTGACGAAGTTCAGAGTTCATATATCTGTCTCTGTCTCTTTCCGAATCTCGAGGAAAAGTTCATGTGACGTCATCGACCAATTTCTCAGAATCCACATCTGATAAGACTGTATTTTCTAGTATTCGAATCATCTCGTTTCTACCGTCAAGCATCCGAGTCCTGAGGTTTTGGTTGTTCTGCCCAGAGGGTCGTCAGATTAACACGATTCAGTGCAGTTGGGTCCTTGAACATTATAATAAATTCCCATTGCAATTAGCGCAATAATGTGTGTTAGCGCAACCACCCCATCTTAGAGTATATCGATAGGGTAAGGTAGACTTGGTGTTTTGACGATTGTTGGAGAAGCAGTGGCGTAACTAAAGGGAGGGGGTGGGGGTGGGGTTTCGCCCCAGGAAGTACTGTTGGTGTGGGGGGGCGGGGTTGTTGGTTGTGGGCATCTTTTATATTATTATCGAATTCGCTTCTAACAAAGCTCGTTGGATTCCGTTGTAAATCTGCTGTGTTGCTTTTGTTTTAGCTTTATGGAATGAAATAAATGATTGAGATGTTTAGGCTTAAAATGTCCATTAAATTTTCACCACTTTAGTACTTTTTATCCCGGAATGGGACGGTACTTTCGGAGTCCGACCGGGGCGCCACTAACGCTAGTTACGACACTGAGGAGAAAGGCTTGGTACACTTATGCCTTTGGACAAATTGTTTCTGCATATTATGATTACATTGAATGTTACATTTATTTCATTACCAGTAAACAATCACTATTCACCGAAGAAACGCTTAAGATTGTACATTTAAGTATAGGCTTCCTTAATATGTATACATTCTTATGAATAAAATATACGTAAGACGAAAACACAGAACCAAATATGCTTTGCACAGATTTTAATTTGCGTTTAAAGAGTTTAATGGAAACATAACATTGACGGACTGATTTAGAGCTGTAAATTGTCATTGCAACAATTATAGTCATCGACTGTGAAAACAAATCAGAGAATATCTAACTGGAAGGTTCAATATATAATGTATATATATATATAATATATATATATATTATATATATATATATATATATATATATTAGATATATATATATATATATATATATATAGGAAATTTGATAAACACGACTGTGAAAACAAACCAGAGGATTTAACCAGATTGTTATTTATATATATATATATATATATATATATATATATATATATATATATATATATATAATATATATATATATATAATATAACCATCTGGTTAGATCCTCTGATTTGTTTTCACAGTCGATGACTATGGCTGTTGCAACGCCAGTGTATACTGTTAAATCATTCAGTTAATTTTATGCGTCCATTTCCGTTTTGACATTCTTATTCAGGTCCTTGTGTTTATCACATTTCCTATCTGTTCCTCTCCCTCCATTACCATAAAGGGCCTTTAAACGTCAATAGTGATTTCACGTTCGGATGGTCCGAAAGTGAGTCTATCCAGACTGGTTAGTTTGGGCCCCCTGCGTTACTTGTTTAACTTAATATGTTTGTCCTTGTTTCTGTAAATAACAGCAATATTTTGATTCAGTTCTTAGTTTTCTGTAAAAGAAAACCATTGAGATGGCCTTGTCTGTCCGGCGGCACTTTTATGTCAGCCCTCAGATCTTGAAAACTACTGAGGCTAGATGGCTGCAAATTGGTATGTTCATCATCCACCCTCCAATCGTCAAACATGCCAAATAGCAGCCCTCTAGCCTCTGTAGTTTTTATTTTATTCAAGGTTAAAGTTTGTCATGATCGTTCGTCTGGCGATGCAATAACAGGCCACCACCCGGCCATGTCAAACTTTCATGAGCCGCGGCTCTTACAGCATTGTACGCTATACGGAAAACTCGATTGCACCAAAGAAATTTTGGCGCATTTTTTACTTGTTATATTTTTATTTCGTCTTGAGGAACTTTTAACACTGCTTCTGTCTTAAGAATGCTTTTCTCACGTGAAATATAATCAACTTCATTTTATTAATCTCACTTTAACAGATGCCGCCAAAGGTACTGCTTCTCATTCTATAACTAAATATCACCCCTTGACATTCTTTTGTAAATGGCAGGGCAGCTGAGAGTAGAATGCTCAAGGGCGGAGGCTAATGAAGTGTGATTAAACTGAACTTTAGGAACACCACGATAAAGACTGAAAGATCTGTAAATAACCGTCAGTTTAACTACCAGCGATTTTGTGTGCCTTCAATATGGCTCTGTAAGTGTTCACCTTATTATGACACACTAAATGGTTCTTGAACTGTTCAACCGAGCTTCCACATAATAAGAAAAAAATGAAAGAGAAGCGGGAGTATATTTAAAAAAACATTTGGTCACACGTTTCTGCGAAAAAAAAAATGAAAAAAAAAAAACATTACATTTTAGAGACTTCTAAGTATTGGAAATCGAGAAAATTAATCCGAACTAATTAATTTCCAGTCAATTACAGCAATAAACCAAATTGAATTCCCTTGTTAATGTCTGAAAGTGTTGTTTACGTTATAGAGAAATAGCTTTGGGTCAGATATATTGTTACAGATGAGGTACTTGTATCTAAATTTATTCATTCCAAGTGAAGTTGGAAAACTTTGCTCTATTGAAAAGTTAATGTTTAAGGGAGCAACTTTTACAAAATAAAACAAATTTGAAGGCACTACCAAAGTAACATAGAGAGAAATATCATTGCCTGTTTTTACTGTCGTTACAAACTTAAAACAGAAAGTTTTAAATTATTACCCCGATTTCATTTTCTCTGGCATAAATTTCACAATTAAACCGTCAGCAATTGCACGTACTTGTTTCATAAACCATAAACCCAGAAGCTCAACATTCCTACGGAGAATGTAAACCTTCCTTTGACTCCCCTTTTCACTTCCCTCCCCCTTACTCCCTCCCCTCCCCCTTCCCCATAGCCCCATCACAGAAAGCCCAAACGAGGATGGAGGCCCCGTTCATTAAGCTCACTGATTCAGTGCTTCGATTGAAATCTGGTCCACTGAGTTGTTGCATAATATTAGCATCCCAAATTGACTTAGGGGGAGTGGTTTCCACTGAAGTACCTCCCACTGGATTAACTGTTATACAATCAGCTATCTCCGGATGATGCTGCCTGGTTCCCCTCGTTTCGGAAATATTTAGGAAATGGATCAAAGTTCATATTTCATAAACTACTTCAGAACAGCATTAAAACTTATCTTTGTGCTTTTGTGGTTAGTGACAGTTATAAATTCAGGTATATTTAGCTGATACTACCTGCATGAATTTCTTGTACTGAACATATCTAAGAAACTGAGCAATGTTCACTATTTCGAAAATTTCCCGTAATAGTATCAAAATCTACCATTGCATATGATAGCTGAGAAAATTATACAATCACTTCACTTTGGTTAACGATGCCAGGTAGGCGACCTTTTGAAAATGGCATGGAAGTATACCAATAGCTGCCGCTTTAGTTTAAATTTAGATTTAGATGCTAATAACTGGTTACTGAGCCATATATAACTCTAAAAATCATATTTTAGCCTTTGTAAGCTTTATCGAAACCAAGTTTTTCCTCCGCATATAACGTATATTCCAAAGTACAGCACTGTGCAAAAACAGGAGTCAGGATTTTTAGAAAGAAATCTGTGGCTTTACGTCAATTTTGCTCATGTCCTGCATATAATTTCTTGGTTATATAGTTAGATTTAAATACTGTAAGTCCACTAGATTCAGCCTTCAAATTACTACTCCGTGATTCTGTTTGGGCATTAAGAAACTTTGTAATTTAATTTTATTAACGTGAGTTTGGAAGCCTTAACGTATCCCTCCTCCCTCAAAGGAAATCTACTGTATCAAAATTATACATCTGCTAAAAACAATGAAGCTTTCCCTGAATTCCTCTCTCTCATCTCTCTCTCTCGCGCTCTCCTCCACATCTCCTCCGTCCCTCTCCGAGTGGCCCCTCCGGGCATCAATCTTCGCCACATCCCTTGTCATCCCGCAACGGTTCTCTTCCTGTCGTCTCCCATTCTCTCTCTCTCTCTCGCCTCTGTATAACTTATTATGTTATATATATATATATATATATTCTATATATATATAATATTAATATATATAATATACATATATAGTTGTTATAATATCTAGTATATATATATATATATATTATATATATATATATGTGTGTGTTGTGTGTGTGGTGTTTTTGTGTTGTGCACTATATATATATATATATATTATATGAATATTATATATATATATATAATATTTATATGTATAGTATATTTATTGTAATATGTATACATCTATATGCATTTATTAGTGTGACGAAGGTGGCCTAATAGTATATGGGTCTGGATAACCCATTAATACTTGGGGGAAGTAGCCAAAGATCTGGTGTCTGGACAGCCATCAATATTTGTTAACCCAAATTGGCCAAGTATCTGGTTACTGTACAACCTTATCATTTGTATAAAGCTTAAGAGTGTTTTCTTCCCTGGTCCTCTGGGGTGATTCAATAATACGTTGGTACACAAAGGTGCCAAATATCCCCTGGGTCTCTGGGCACCAGTTAATACGTTTGTGACGGAAGGTGGCCTAGAGTATCTGGGTTCTTGGATATCCATTAAATACTTTTGGGGGAAGTTTAGACCAAACAAAGATTTTGTTCTTGGAGGACACCATTAATATTTGTTAACCCAAATTGCCAAGTATCTGGTTACTACACTTACCATTTGTACTTGTTAGCGCAAGATACCCTTTTATTCCTGGGTCTAGGACCCGTTTGTACTTGGGGCACAGTTTGATCAGTACTTGGTTATTGCTTACCTCATTACAGCCAGACACCTGACCCTTCATCACAAATACTAAACGACTGAAGGTAACAGTGATCCCTTATAGAACTGAACAGTCAAGAAAAAAATCAGTCTAAGTTCATTAAAATGGATGTGAGGTAATCTTAATTAAAGGGCATCACTCCTTCTGCAATTTCAAATCTAAGTATTTCCCTGATTCTGATTCATTTGAGGGAAACGGCACAATTACCACTATATTTTTACCTAAACAAAAATGAAATATAATACTGGTGGTATAATAAAATGCTCATATAAATTTTAAATACAAAAATTTATTTCTAAATTCAAAATTTATAAGTGAAATTCACAATCTCAGGGAAATTGTTATTACTTGAAAACAAAAGTTTAATTAATTCTTGAATTAATTGAGCAAAATTAAATCAAAGTTTATCAAGAAAATTAATGGCAGTACAGTATACTCATACAATCCAAAAGGAGTAATAAAAGCTGACAGCAACTTTGCATTTTCATCTAAGGGTATCTGATAATATCCCTTCATAAGTCTATCTGGAAACAAACTTGGCTTGCCCAATATTATCAGTAACTGATCTATAAGAGGCAAGGGATAATTGTCAGCCATACTAATGGAATTCAGTTTCCTATAATCAGTACACATCCTAAGGAGCCATCAGGTTTCTTCACTAACACACATGGAGAACTGAAGTGACTTGAACTGGGCTCTGCTAATCCATGTTGCATCAAATATTCAACTTCTTTCTTCAGAACATCTCGAAGATAAGGTGATAAGCGATAAGCTCTTTGCTTGAATGATTTTCCATCTTGGATCTTGATTTCATGTTTGGTCAGATTAGTACATCTGGGTATGTCTGCAAAAATATCTGAGAAGCTTCTAATCACTTTACTTAATTCCTCACCTTGTTCAACATTAAAATGTTTCAGTTTATCCTCCAAATTTTTCAAAATTGAAGAATTATTCATCTTGCTTTCAGCTCTCAATTCATAGCCATCATCGTCTTCTGTAGACGAAGTTGTCTGTATTATTGACTAAGTTTCATTTCTAGTTTTCTGAGAAGTAAGGTTTCAAGAGGTTCACATGTATCTTCCTCTGTAGTTTTCTTCTTTCTTGGTGTTTCATCACATAAGTTCTATCACTTAACTTCTCAATTATCCTGAAGGGACCTTGAAATTTATTGGTAAGGGGAAATCTCTTGACTGGCAGAAACACTAACACTTGTTGACCAACACTAAAACTTCTTAGCTTAGTCTTCCTATCATAATTCCTTTTTATTTTCTCTTGACTCATTTTCAGATTTTCTAAAGAGAATTTTCTAATCTCTTTCAACCTTTTCCTGAAGTTTTTCACATACTCTCCTTGGATTTCCTCTTGATTTTCTACCCAATTTTCTGCAAGAATCTTCAATGGTCCTCTCACTTCTCTTCCAAAAATCATCTCATTAGGTGAACATCCCATGCTTTCTTGATAAGCATTCCAAACTTCAAATAGCGTTAAGGGTAAAACAAGATCCCATTCTCTTCCTGACTCAGAACAATACTTTGTCAGCATACTTTTCAATGTCTGGTGGAACCTTTCCAAGGCACCTTGAGTCTCTAGATGATAAGCAGTTGATAACTGTTGTTTCACCCCTAATAAGTTCATCACATCCTGGAATAACTTGGAAGTAAAGTTCGATCCTCTGTCACTTAATTTCTGGTATACCAAACTTTGAGAAAACTTCACTAGTTTCTCGGCAACTATCTTGGTAGATATGTTTTCTAACAGGGATTGCCTCTGGATATCTTGGTAACAGAACACATTAATGTCAACAGATATTCATTTCCTTTCTTCATCTTCTGAAGTGGTCCAACCATATCTATAATCACCTTGTTAAGGGTTTCTCCTCTAACTTCTATAGGTTGTAGGGGGGCTTCCTGAATAGTTTCATTAGGTTTTCCAGCTATCTGGCAGGTATGACACTCTCGACAGAACCTGCTAACATCTTTATGAAGTCCAGGCCAGAAAAAATATCTCATGATCTTCTCCACGGGCTTCCTCCTGATTCCCATATGTCCAGATTCACGAGCTACTGCTACCACTTGCTTTCTCAATGGACATGGAATCAAAATCTGATGATATTCGCCTCATTCAGCATTTCCGGGTATATCTGAAGGTCTATACTTCCTCATCAGCAAACCTTCCTTCAGATAATAACAGGTAGGAGTTTGTTGCATCTCTTCCTGATCAACAACTCTGATAAACAAATCAGCTAACAATGCGTCCTTCTTCTGCAAGTCCATTAGCTTCTCTCTGTTACCTGTCCAACTTCAAGGGTTGAACTATCAATATCTGCTACCTCAGCTACTGTAGTTTCACCACTATCTTCAGGAACACTTTGACTACTCGGAGTCTCTTCAGGAACAACAGATTCTTCATTTTCTTGGGAAATCTCTTCTCGGTCAGCTCCACAGGAGGCATCACTCCCCTGGAACAATTGTTCTAAGTTCAAAGATCCTTCACTTGATCCATCCTTAGTTTCTTCACCAACAGTCATAATTCTCCTCATACTCCTGGTCGTTACACAACTAGGGAACAGGTGGAGGTTATTCTTCTCCAACTCTACCGTAGGACTAATCCTCAATGGTTTGTCTGTCACTACAGGACAAGGAACAAATGGAACACCACCAACTTCATTTCCTAACAGAACATGTACACCTTCCACAGCCAGTAAGTCCTTCACAGCAAAATCAACACTCTGTCACCAATTCACAGGACAGGTGTAAGCGGCATATAGGAGTTACTTCCTATCCTCCTATACCCTTCAAAATAACTGAATCTACAGTGAGATTCTTCTCCAACATTGGGTGAGCACCACGTAACACCACACTATGGTTGCTCCCTGTATCACGTAAAACCTTGACTGGTACCTGCATACTCTCTTCTTGAGTTGCCAGTGTACCTTCATAGATATATGGCTTAAAGGCCTCCAAACTGCTCAGCCACTCACTGCTTGAAGATATATTTCCACTGGTTGCTAAACACTCAGCTTGTTTAGTTTCAGTCTTCCCTGTAGTCAGACTCTTCCCCCACATTGTTCGTAACAGTCTGTTTGACCTGGTCACCCCTTACTATTTAACAAACTATTTAACTAACTATTATTACTTGTAGGTTTCCCATATATAAAATTGCTTCTGAAACCTGGATGAGATTTAAAACCTGGGCGTGGTTGATAATTGCGCCTGCTACTAATTAAATTGTAGTCTTCACTCAGTGTAGCAGCTTTGTCAAGTTTTTAAAAAACCTCTCTCTCTCTCTCTCTCTCTCTCTCTCTCTCTCTCTCTCTCTCTCTCTCTCTCTCTCTCTCTCTTTTCAAATAGGCTCTTATATGCTCAGGAATACCTTTAAAATATTGCTCCAAAACAACTAACTCTTCTAAATCTTCAAAAGTGTAACTTTAGCTGCCTCCAACCATCTTTTTTAAAACACCTTCTCCACTTTATAAGTGTAATCCAAGAAAATTACTTTTTCATCCTTCTTCTTAATTTCTGAATCTTTCATCGTAGTACTCTGTGGTCAACTGGTATACTTGTAGCACATTATGTTTGAGCACCTGTAGTCTTTACACTGATCAGCTGTTAAGGCTAAATAAGCGCTTCTCCCTTTACCAATCAAGACACTTTGTAGCAAAACTGACCATTTATCTTCTGGCCATTGCATACCTGAAGCCACTTTCTCAAAGTGATCAAAGAACTCTTCGGGAGCCCCTTCAGTAAACTTAGGGATTAACTTCTGCACTCTTACTACATCAAATGCAGGATCTTGATTACCATGGTTAGGGTTAGACGGTGTTCAGGTAATGTGGATCTAGCTCTTATCAATTCCATCTCCCTTTCATGTCTTGCAATTTCTCTTTCCTCTCCTTCCTTTGCCTTTCATCTTCTGCTGCTTTTTCTTCTTCTCTTTCTCTTCTTTCTTGTTTTTTTTTTTTCCCTGTCTACTCTCTCTCTTTCAGCCTGCAACTTTAGCTTAATCAAACTTTCCTTCTGCTTCTATGCGTATGAGTTCTAACTCTTTCTTTTCTACATGCTTATTTGTAAGATCAGCCTGTGCTACATTCAACAACTCTTGAGCCAGTTCTAACTCATCATCATCAGTTATTCTACCAGAGTCTATCAATGCTTGTATGGCAATGCGTTTTGATTTCTGCTTTTATCATGCTACTAGACACATGCTATTGCTAGAGCACTCCACTGTGCCTTAGTCAGAGTAGTTTCAGATAACACTTGGATGGAAAGGGCTGCTAAAAATTCCTGAGTATCGAATGGGGCCATTTTTCTCAAAAAGAATTCTTACAATAAAATGCAAAAACAAATATATGGTCACTCTTATAACAAAATATATTCCTAATACCACCAGTATAAGCTAGAGTGTTTTCCTCCCTGGTCTCTGGGGATCAATAATACTTGGTACACAAAGTGCCAAATATCCTGGGTCTCTGGGCACCATTAATACTTGTGACCCTTCATCACAAATACTAAACAGACTGAATACTCTAAAGGTAACAGTGATCCCTTATAGAACTGAACAGTCAAGAAAAGAATCAGTCTAAGTTCATTAAATGGATGTGAGGCAATCTTAATTAAGGGCATCACTCCTTTTGCAATTTCAAATCTAAGTATTTCCCTGATTCTGATTCATTTGAGGGAAACGGCACAATTACCACTCTATATTTCTACCTAAACAAATATGAAATATAATACGGTGGTATAATAAATGCTCATAAATTTTAAATACAAAAATTTATTTCTAAATTCAAAATTTATAAGTGAAATTCACAATCTCAGGGAAATTGTTCTTACTTGAAAACAAAAGTTTAATTAATTCTTGAATTAATTATTAAGCAAAATTAAATCAAAGTTTATCAAGAAAATTAATTAAATTAAATTATAAAGCAATAATTAAATTTGAAATGAAATTTAATTAAATATAAATTAATTTGCAATTGTTAGATTCAAACAATTACACAATAGAATATTATTCATAGTAATTAAAAAATAAAGAAAAAAAAAAAAAAAAAACATGATGCATAATATGAAAACAATTAAAGCATTGACAGTACAAACATTAAGCATATAAAATGGACATGTCAAAAGAACAAAGCAAAAGAAAAATGTATAGAAAATGATAATTTTATCCAAACATTGTAAAATAAAACCTCAAAGTGCACTTCAAAACATTTGTAAAATACCTTCAAATGCAGTTGCAACTCCTGACACAAAAGGAAAGGCCTGTTACATTCTTTCGTGGGTGCCTTCGCAAAAATAATATCAATAACACTATGCTCAGATTCCACAAACAACTCATACATTAAGACAATTACTGAGTGACCTCTTAAATACAAATGTGAGTTACATTATGTTAATGAAACAGACTCGCAAGCGCGAGAGAGAGAGATTTGAGAGCAATGCCAAACTCTCTAACACCCGCCGCTACATCTCAAAAGCAAATGAAAATTTTATATACGTAAATATGCGTATCAGGGTGAATGGGTGTAGTTGAGTGTACACGTCCGAGACGAAAACATATTACGTCATCTCTATAGGGATATCAAGTAGGGGCCTCTGGCTGCGTTCACATATGTCTATGAACAAGGCCCCCTTGTTTCGTTATAGGAGCCGCTTTAGGACGATAAAAAATCAGCTTAGCTAAGGTATTCTCAAGCTGTGAATAACAACCTTACTCTTTCTCCCTGTCTTACGTTACTCTTTCCTCTCTCCGCCTTAGGTATGTTTAAAAATGAAAAGTTACACTACTTAACATGTGATCTTTATATGTGGGAATCTGATCATAAAAAATACATTTCACAACATTATACACAGTTTCTGAGGTGAATTAATCATATTAGTCAGTAATTAGTCACACCAATTAGCTCTTCTCCATACGGGACTCTCTGCCCCCCTCCACTAGGTCACTTAAGTCCCCCCTCACTAGGACACTAGCTCCATAGAATCGCCTGTTACAAAGACACGAGAACATACTCGTAAGCACACACAGTTGTAAAGACAAAGTCAAAGATTAAACATTTTTACCAGGTATCAAACAAGCCATCCCTTTGGCTAAAGTAAGTCAACACTTACCCATTACAGCCTGGAGAACCACACACAAATAATTAAAAACTTTCGCAGAGCTATCCCAGCATTCTGCCTTTCTTGCACAGACCTCTCTATAAGTCTCTCCATAGACTTGGCTAAAGATGCCATTATGAAAGGAAGAGGCGCACACGTACACGCAAACTCATACTTCGTCCACGCCCCATGTAACTGGTTGTAGCCAGTTTCCAAATGCACTTGAACAAGACCTCATGAACTGACGAACATTGACCCGCTTAAACAAACATCTTCATATCACACCATCCCAGAAATGATTTATCAGCTTTCTCAGGTCAACGCTTCGGACTGTCTCAAGATTCAGCCAGATTCATCACTCATGAACTACTGACATATTCTCTAAAGTTATAAAAACTCAATAAATAATTAACCACAAAACTTCTCCCATAATTCATTGTAATAATTCTCCATAATATAATTATCTGTAATAATTATAAAATAATCTCCCATGAAACATCTCAAATCTCTCGTAAAATATGTCTCAAGTAATGATAATTCTACTTAAGTAACCTTCCCATAAAATATCTCAAGTAATAATAATAATAAGAATTCCCCAAAACTCAATACCATTTCCCCGTAGTTACACTACCCACCCAAACCGCCCCACACCCCATGATACCAATCAACACCACTCACCGGTATCATCAGATACAACAACAGATACAACACCCCTCATCACCACTTAAAAGCAATCGTTTTAAAGTAATCTCTTCTACACAATAAAAAAAATAATAATCTCTGTGTCCCCATTATATTTGTGCCTTCCAAAGCATAAGGAAAACTTACACACATCCAATGCATTTCATTTCCTTTTCTCTTCATTCAAGAGAAAGAAAATCTCTCTAAAAAAAAAGACTCTACGGTCATCTCACATCATCAACTAATCGTTATCAGCTGATGTCCTTGGCATTGGAAACTCGTCCTCCAACACCCTAACAACGAAAAGAAAAGAAGGAGTTCACCCCCCACTGAGAAAAAAAAGTTTCACCCTCCTCTGAGCGATAGAACACCCCCCTTGAACAGTGTCTGAGTACCCCCCTAGGCAGACCACTAGTACCCTCCCGGTAAGCAATGCCCCCGAGGCAGACCACTACTTGCCTTCCCCTTGCTGTGCTCCTCGATCGGTCAGCAAGAATTCCGCTGACTGCGTATGCATGAACGGCCGCTCTATCTCCAGGAGGCAAAAACACAGTGTTGCATGTATGAAAACTATTCATACACCAAAGAAAGACGAATGCGTCTCTTCTAAACATGCGCCAATAAAGAAAACACGTCACTTTCTGCTACTATGGGGAGAAAGATGTGGTATCTTAAACCAATCCCATTACACAAAATTATTCCAAAAAATCCCCCCTTCATAATGAGAAAAAACACTCGGAATTTGCGCAAGACACGCTAACACACACACTCACGGGCATCTCGGAAATGCACTCACAATGTCTCGGTTCTAACTGACTGTTCCCAGCTCTCTCGAGTCTTGAGACATCTCTCCCTGGGCAAAATGCTGAGTCCAGTTCAATTATCTTTGCTCCACACTAGAGTTAACGGACGGATATTTTCTCATTTTCTCTCACTTAGTAACTGAAATCTAACAATTTAACAATTTTCCACAATCCCACAAAAGGCTTTGTCGTTCGAAAACCGCCGCTGCCACCAAATCTGTTACCCATCTCTGGCACCTATTACCAGTGAAGGGTATTCAATAGTTGGTATGCTGTTTTTAAGCCTAAGCGTAAGACGAACTGGTAACACACAATCTCTCTCTCTCTCTCTCTCTCTCTCTCTCTCTTCTCTCTCTCTCGAGGTGATCACTGGCATAGCCTTCGCTCTCTCTCTCTCTCTCTCTCGACTTGCAACCTCTCTCTCTCTCCATTCTAACAGGTCATCAAATGAGAGTCATGCATTACAAAAATAGACATTTATTGGAAGCAAAGCATTACTTGAATAACTCAGATTCTTACAGGATAATTAAATGGAATGATAACTCAAAGTTCAGATCACACAGATAACCCCCCGGTATTTTAATAGTCTTAATCAGTAATTAGTCACACCAATTAGCTCTCCTCCATACGGGACTCTCTGTCCCCCCTCACTAGGACACTTAGTCCCCTCCACTAGAATCGCCTGTTACAAAGACACGAGAACATACTCGTAAGCACACACAGTTGTAAAGACAAAGTCAAAGATTAAACATTTTTACCAGGTATCAAACAAGCCATCCCTTTGGCTAAAGTAAGTCAACACTTACCCATTACAGCCTGGAGAACCACACACAAACAATTAAAAACTTTCGCAGTGCTATCCCAGCATTCTGCCTTTCTCGCACAGACCTCTCTGTAAGTCTCTCCATAGACTTGGCTAAAGATGCCATTATGAACGGAAGAGGCGCACACATTCGTCCACACCTCATGTAAACTGGTTGCAGCCATTTTCCAAAGGCACTTGAACAAGACCTCATGAACTGACGAACATTGACCCGCTTAAACAAACATCTTCATATCACAACATCCCAGAAATAATTTATCAGCTTTCTCAGGTCAACGCTTCGGACTGTCTCTATGGGTAGTCTGCGCATTCCAAAAAAAGTCACAGCACATCACGTCGGCATATTAAACATATTATTAATTTTTTGCCCTTTCATCTGACATATACATACATACATATATATATATATATATATATATATATATATATATATATATATATATATATATGTTTGTGTTTGTACGCGCACGCACATTTACAGGAATTTCTTGGATAAGAGGCACTTCAATTAAAATTCAATGAACGTCGTAAACTAGTTAAGCTATTGCTATTTAACATGAGGTCATAATTTTCAAAGTAAGTCAATAAGCTGACAATTCTAAGACAATATACGTCTACATGATATAGTACACTACGTCTCCTATATTTTCATTTCATTTATTGCTAGTAAGCCATCGATACTGCTTGTTACCCCCTACGTGTTACATTCGAGTGATTTACGAGTCCAGAAGCAAACAATATTTGCGTAATCAGGAGATAATGTTGAGACGGTTTGATACATAAGTTCCCCTCCATTCATCACTGAATATCCTCGGTCTGGAAAATCGTGTCTTTGTGTGATGGTCAGTTGCTTGACAGACTATTAATGAGTTTTCAGTTCGTTCATATCAACGATAATGATGCGCGACTATAACTGCTACGTTATTATGGTCTAAAATGAGCCATTACCTGGAAGAATGCCGTAAACATCTCATTATATATACATACATATCGACATACCTACATACACATATATATAAGACATATATAGCCTATAATTATATATATATATATATATATATATATATATATATATATATATATAATACACACACATTATCTAGTATATATATGTGTGTGTGTGTGTGTGTGTGTGCGTGTGTGTGTATGAATAATTTGATCACGAAATATATAAAACATGATGCTATGTATAAATAAAGGTAATGCCACGGAGGAAAATGAAAAGACGAGAAATGCCGAGATTTTTCTCGTCTTTTCTTTTCCCTCCGTGTCATTACCTTTACACACACACACACACACACACACACACACCACACACACACACACACACACATATATATATATATATATATATATATATATATATATATATATATATATATATATATATATATATATCTTCATTCATTCGTAGTATCGTTATACAGGACATTTTCATCGATATAAAGAACATTTTAAAGGATTCCCTAAGTTCAGTGATGCTACTTGATATCGGGACAAGAGTAATTTATTTAGGAATAAAACAGAAGAGAGAGAGAGAGAGTCATTTACTGACAATGCAACAGAGAATAAAAGGTCAGCATTTTTACCAGACGCAATTGAATTGAAATTTTCCAAACATTTTTATCGACAACTTGACGAGAGCGCCTCGCGCCAGACCCGAAGACGTACAATTCCTAATCACGCCTAATTCACCTTCATATTTGAAAGAGGCCGGGATTAATTAACCTCTCTTGAAGAAGCCGCCTAAGAGGGTGTACTGCTAATGGACTAATCATCCGGGAGTCGAATTACGAGTTTAAATTACAGTCGGAGTCGAATGAATTGACGAAGGGAAGCTTGATGAATGGAACGATTCGTGATTTTAGTTGCAGGGTAAACGTGGTTCATTTTATGAACCTAGATTTTCCTTAGCAGAGGTCTATCACAAGAGTAATACTTTGCTCTCGTCTAGCCAGGCGTGAGAAAACAAGAAAAGGATGAGGAAGGACGAGATTTTGGAAGAATACCTGAAGGAAAAAGAGAAGCATGTTCAAGAGTTCGTGTCCAGTTCATGACAGGGCAATTATAATTTACGTAAAAGAAAACTCGTACCGTAATTTTAAAACTACTCTTGAATAAACAAAAACTATCAGGTTTTAAACACTGCACAGAAATCTCTAGAACTACAAGAACCAAGGATTATCAGGTAAAAACGTGTAAATGTGGTGTATGAACAAAGGCCATTTTTAACCAGTAATTGAAACATCTATTCGACATATTAAGGTACTGATTCCTCCTGAGTTATGCTTATATTTTTGAAAGATTTTGCAGCTAGATTGTATATACCAATATGATGACAGACATATAGTGAGAATAAAAGGTAAATTCCTGAATAAAGCGCATTAGTAGTCGTATTTAACACTTTCTCTTCGCAATTCTGTCTCCATGCTGACATACTATAGTCCGGATTTTGAGGCCGCAGATGTGCGATTCGCCGAAGTAAACATCATGACCTCACCAGCAGCCGTAAATTAGCAGCTAAACTGTCGGATAGTGACAGCAATAACAGAGGCACGTCTAGAGTAATGACAACGATATACACAAGACAACAACTAAACAAAGGCGCTAGTGCAGCTGAATGGGATGGGGGGGGGGGGGGGGGGGGGTGGGGGGGGGGGGGGGGGGGGGGGGGGGGGGGGGGGGGGGGGGGGGATGGGGTCGCTTACAAGAACATCCCCTGTTTTCTATTCAGGGAGAAAGAAAGAAGAAAATCCCGGAAAAAAAAATGGTCTTCCCATTGTTCTTAGGAAAAAAAAAAGCATTAGAGATAAGGTTGAGGAAAATCTATAAGTTATATAGTGAAGATGTCAGAAGGTGAACGTTAGATCAATGCAAGAACAACCATTGACTGCGGGGTGGAAACAAAGGCCATATCACATGCGCACACTCCACGTCAACACCAACAAAGAAGACGGAGCTGTGAAGGGGAGACTGAAGATGATGCGAGATGATGAAAGATTACACTAAAAAAGCAAACGACGTGTCTGTCTTTCTGTCTCCCTATTTTTGATCTGGCGGGTGTGGCAGCTCCTTTGGAGGAATCTGTGAAACTGCAATTTTTCTGTCTGTAAAGGACTTATACTATGCCATTCATACCAGTATTACGATATACTAAAAATCCACACTTAAGTTCTTCCTGTTTTACTAAGCAAATATGAGACAATAATAACTAAAACACCCTAAAAAAAATTAACTTAAATATCATGATAACAGTAACTAAAGCTAGACAATAAATAGAGAAATTTATGAATGCATTTGTATGTATACACACACACACACACACACACACACACATATATATATATATATATATATATATATATATATATATATATATATATATATATATATATATGCATAAATTTCTCTATTTATTGTCTAGCTTTTGTTTTTGTTATCATGATTTATCATTATGTATATTTGTTTTTTTCCAGGCTGCTTTACTTAATTATTGTCTCATATTTGTTCGGTAAAAAACAGGAAGATATGAATATATATATATATATATATATATATATATATTATATAATATATACATATGTATATAATATATATATATATATATATATATATATATATATATATATATATATATATAATGTTGCAAAGCAAATGACGTTCTCCCAAAGGAATCGTAGCCCGTAAGCACAGCGCACTCGGATAAACCGACGCCAACCGTCACAGGGTATTAAGTTGGGCGCAGAGGAGCCCGAAACAATAAAGTGACATTGATGCGTTATTCAGAGACACGTAAACGTTCCGCTGCGTCGCTTTGGTTGTTTGCAAACGACGTGCTGCTGCCGCCGCTTCTGAGTGTAAACGCAGATGCGCCCGACCATTTGTTGGCAATGTCCTTTTAGGAAGTTTCGGTGTCCAGTTTGGAATTGGCGCTTGTCTGTTCAGGGCACCATGTGGCATGAAGCATTCTGGGGGGGCACAGGTAGGATTGCTGTCATTGGGCAGCTCGTTAATCTTAGCGATAACCGACTGCCTGGCTCTCCTACTACCAGACTTGTAGGCTACTTCGGAGAAGTACTGTGTTAGTTAGCGGTTCCGCTTGAAGGTGCGATAGGGTTATGGTCTCTAGTTTTATTGTTTTGTTTATTAAAAAGGCTCCATAGGATTATCTATTAAAAAAAGCTCCATAGGATTATCATCTTTTAGATGGTTTATTTGCAGGATCGAAAAATACCAGTAATTCTTAATTCCTACCGGAAACACTTTGATTTGCTTCATTGTGTAAAAACTAGCGTTAAAGAAGGAACATTTTAAACTTCGCCGATATTTACACAACTTCCTTCATTAAACCATTTTTAAACAAAATTTTTTTTAATTCCCGTAAGTAAAGGCGCCTTTATCCGCATTCCCTGAATAGTCTTTAAAGAAGAAACTTCATTTTGTCAGTGCATGGTCGCCTTTAGACGTTTTAAAGTGCAAGAGCTGTTATTCTTACCAAGAATAGGTTATATTTTTTTTTTAGAGAGAGAGAGAGAGAGAGATAAACCCTAAACTCTCCAGCACCTGTAATGCTACTTGTAAACAACGCGACGAAAGCTTATGAATATTATATTTGATTCGTACTTGGAACTAAACTGTCTCCGATACTTCATATCAATAGACTATGCAATGACAAAATGAAGTTTCTTCTTTAAAGAAACTCTTGCATTTTCGCAAATTCGTTAGAGGCTTGCTGTAGTAAGTCTTTTAGAGCATAAGAATGTCTATTTCCTATGCAAAACATAGAAGTCATTCATTCTCATGAATGACTTCCAAAGAAAGAGCATTAGACACAACCAGATGAAAACCAGCGCATGCGCGCCGTTCTCCGTCAGGTTTTCCGTAGGCTGTTTTTTTTACCCTCAGGAGTTATATGACCGAAGACTCATAATCGAGTTCGGCCGTAAAGTTGCTCAGAGCTTCTGTGTCAATTACACTGATGGATTCTAGGGTCTCCGAGGGAGTGGACTTGGGACATATATATGGTGAATAACGGTCCCTTCTCCTCCTCCGCCCATGCCTAAAGGGAATGGTTTTGGCGGAAGAATGGTCAAAATAACGCTGAGGACTTGTTACTTCGGGAAGGTTTTAAGTGGACCTTTTGGTCGGGTTGGTTAAAGGCATTGCTCAGTGTTATGGTTAAGAGTTTATTACACAGTCACTCAACTTCCAGATATTCAGAAGACTTACTATGTACACCAGATACATTAAACCCAGAAATCCTTAAAGTGTTTTTCTTGTAAAAGTAATAATTATTTTTTTAAATTACATCAGGCAGGACTGATGTCGCTGCCAGTTTGATATATTGCAATAAATAAACACCAAAACCAATGAAAATTAAAAAATAGATACTAGCTTTACTAGATAGCACTGGGTACACAAACATGAATATGGTCGACAAAAAATGTAATAATTACTAAATCAAATATACTTGAGTAATTGTCATCTTATCACATTCTTTCACAGAATATTTAAAACAGGGAAAATATTAACAATAATAAAATATACGTGGCCCGAAGCTATTACTCTGTACCGTAAACACACTATTCCAGACATTAACAATACAATTTTATGTGGTTTATTACTGTGATTAACTGAAAATTAAATAGTTTGGATTCATTCACTGTCTTTTCATATTTGGTTACATACCAGGAAATCTTTCATTATTATATCTGATTAGTTTCTTTGCCCTTCATTCTAATCCCTTACACTTTTTGCATTTGGAATTTCAGCTACCAGCTACTAAGGTCTATAAAAATTTTTCTGTCGATATATATTATATATATGTGTGTGTGTGGACAGTAACATTTTTATAGATCTTAGTAGTTGGTAGCTGGAATTTCAAATGCAAAAAGGTATATGGATATGTGTAGTATGTATATGTGAGATAGAATATATATATATATATATATATATATATATATATATATATATATATATATATATATAATATATATATATATAATAGATGTGTATAGATATATATATATATAGATATATATATATATATATATATATATATATATATATATATATCTATATATATATATATATATATATATTTTACTTTATATATAATATATATATATATATATATATATATATATAATATATATATATTATATATACGTGTGTGTATAAATGGGTCGTCGCTACTAAATTTGTAAAATATACCGCTTTCCCATCTAAATGATTGATTTCATTATTTATCATAAGTTATCGAACAGATTAATTGGAGCAAAGAATCCGTGAACAACGAATTATCCGAATTCCTAGAGAAACTAAAAAGTCAACGTAAAATATTAAGAGCATTATTTAAAAGCTAATCAATGGCTTTAATCCAAATTTGTTGGGCCTAACCGAGAACATCATTCCTTCTTTCAATTAACTACCGCCTACAACTGATTCAACTGATATCAAACGAATTATTATCCATGAGTGATTCGATAGATGTCAGTATTATACGATGATGTAACTGCTCCATATATATATGAATAAAAAAAAATAAAGCCTTTCAAATAGACCCAGTAATTGGATTAAGTCAGCTGTCCCTAAACGATAAATCCCAGCCATCCAATTAATTCCTTTGGTGTAAACGAAACTAAATGCCGTGACAGATACCTGTCAGATAATACTGGTTTTTTTCGATTTTTTTTTTTTTTTTTTTTTTTTTTTTTTTTTTTTGTTTTTTTGCCGCAATGTATATACTCGCTTATCACGGCCCCCATGCCCCCTGCCCCCTCAACTCCCCTAAAAAATATAGAAAATATACGCATCACTTCACATTCGCTGCCAAACATCTATATATAAACCGGAGCTCATTTGCGTGTGCTTGTTTTGGGCAAAGGGATCGAGCGGATGGGGGAGGGGGAGGGGAGGGAGGGAGAGAAGGAGGTGTGGGGGTGGGGAGGAAGAGGAGGGGGGCTGATAGGATTAATTGTCTGGCGTCATCAGTGCGTCGATGTGCCCGAGTGATTCCTCATACGTACGGCAAACAAGGCAACTCAAAGTTAAACTCGACTGCCAACTTTCTGTTTATGTTTGTCCAGAGACGGTGAACACAACCGCTGTACTGGTCTCGTTCCCTCTCCATCTCTCTTTCTCTTTATATATATATATATATATATATATATATATATATATATATATATATATATATATATATATATATATATATGATATATATATATATATATATATATATATATTATATATATATATATATATATATATATATATATATATATATATGGGAGTGACATAGTCGGACGGGAATTTCAAAGGAGGGACGACCATCCAATCAAGTTAGTTTTTATCATTTTTTGGTAACTTTGTCGTTTCATCGTTGTGTCACTCCAATAAAATGTCACTCTTTTAATACGGTCATTTGTCACTCCCTTGTTATATCACTCCTCCGATATATATATATATATATATATATATATATATATATTATATTATATATTTTATATATATGTATATATATATATATATATATATATATATATATATATATATATATACAAACATACATACGCATACACTGTCAACTCATAGGCTGTGTGAGTGGTGTTTGTTGTCCCCAGCCATATCAAGCGAACAGTCAGCATCATTTCCGCTGATAAAAGGTCTTATTCTCTATGGACCAACCTGAAGTACCTTCTCACTTAGCAGTAACGAATAATTGTCTTTCTCCGTTTTCATTATAATTGTTTTTCTTATGTTATCGGTTGATTTCTCATGCAGCTCAAAACGTTTATTTTTTAGAGGTTTCCAGATTAATGTTGCTTTAGATATTATTGTTATGAAGGTTTTCATAAAGTCTTCTTTCTAGATTAGTATGTTTTGGTCAAATATCTGTTTACCGTAGGAACATTTCTCGTTAATTAATGCTCTATAACAGCGCGCTGGATTATGTTCCAGTTAATTGTTGTTTTAGTGATACACAATGTATAATATATATATATATATATATATATATATATATAACTATATATATATATAATATATTCCAAAGAAACAAAACACTCTTTTGCTAACAGTGTTGTACATTTTCAAAAGAAACATTGAGGTCGGGTTTTTCCAGTATCGAGAAAAGAGTTGTTATCAAGGAAACTGTCTTAAGAACTGTTTGACCCATGTGGAGTGAGAATTACCTGGTCTATTCCTTACCATTTTGATGGAATACATTAAAAAAATAAACACACGTCATATTATCTCACTTCTCTCTTTCACTGCCTCCACTAGAGGTGTGACCCAAACCTGTCGTCTAACAATTAGGCTCCTAAAGGCTCCTTATTCACTGCTTAGAATAACAAAGGCATATAGGATTATATATAGGATTTTTAAGGAAGGCGCGCATTTGTCTCTCTTCGTCCGGTTTGGTATTGGAAGAGAGAGAGAGAGAGAGAGAGAGAGAGTGATTTGATTTACTGTAAATTTTAAACACCTTCTCTAAGACATATATTTATTTACAACAATTACAAATAAAGTCATTAAACGCAGGCGTTCCTCATTCACGAACAAAATTAAGGCATACTAAGGCCTAACACTTTAAGACCTCATCTTTTGATATCAAAATAAGCAAATAAAGCTTATTTTAATAGTTTATGCAAAGTTCAAACTATTTATATATATATATATATATATATATATATATATATATATATATATATATATATATATGAGTATATATATATGTATATATTATTATTATTATGTATGTAGTATTATATATATATATATATATATATATATAGTATATGTATGTATGTATATTTATTATATATATAATTATATATACACACATATATATACATACATACATGGAAGATTATTTGTATATGAGTGAACCACCCATCACATATGAACTTACACTTATTTATTCAGTATTTTGTCTCGTATATTTTCTCACTTAAATGCTTGAGAATTATTATTCATAAAAGAAATATAAAAGCTTGTAAAATGCCTCTAACCAGGTAGAGTAACCTAGAATTATCTTTTTATTTAGTACAGAATTAAAACTAAGCCTATTTAACCAACAAAGTGAGACTTTTTCACTCCTGTTTTTGAAAAGTGTTTACCAAGTATATTTAGTAACAAGGTTATTTACAGTCTTAGACACAGGTGTTTATAGATACATACATACTTACATGCATACATACATGCATACATACAAGAGTATGTGTGCATGATGTTATGCACGAATATTCATGTAAAATATTACTGGAAAACATGCCTGGAGGGCCGAATGAATGCAAATAGACTATTTTTTATAAAGTGAATTTGGTGTTTGATAGATATATCGCATTTTTAACACGTTGCAGTCGAATGAGTCATTCTCTGTTGCTTCGTGTTTTTGTTTCTTGTGATATTTGTTCAATGTATCCATGCATTACGGCGTTCTTGTCCATCTGATATGCATGCTGCATACAATAATGCACACTATATGACGTTTAAACAAGAAAAGCCAATTTTATAAAAAAAAAATACATGTATGAATATTATTGACAAAATGTTCATATGTACACATACACTCTATATACAGTCATACACGCACACACATATATATGTATATTATATATATGTGTATGTGTGTGCGTGTCATTAATTTTACACATGACATTTTTGTACTTTCAAATATTGAGCCACAAACAGCCTATTAATATACAATTCACCATACCTCCAGAATAACTTATATTCAGAAGGAATCTTATGCTTATAAATGCACCTTCCCTGGTCAAAATTCGCGCCTATGAGTTTTGGGTTGAAACGTCGGTAACGGCAGACCTACCTACTCAGAACACAGTTACGTCGATGTGACATCTTGAGTTAAAAGTGAAATGATAAACCATGATTTGAAGGAACTTCTTTGGTGTTTGCTGTTTTGACAGTAAACCGTTACCGGAAGAGAAATGGGAATGAATGGATACACAGTGCAACCATCATTGGTTGCTGCATGATCATTTCATATACCCTGTTTTCACGGGATTATTTCAAGACTTGGCTATGTTCTTGGGATCGAGTAGATCACGATGAACCTCGCTTGAGAACTCGATCTTTTGTGGGGGCGGTCTCAGGTGCTTGTTGCAACCTGGAGAACTAATGAGGTTGTTGACCTTCAAGTTGCTCTTTTCTTCCGATTTGCCGAGTTCCTCGGTCACTTGGAACATCCCCACGTTGGGGAAGAGATTAGCCAGGCACTCCCACGTGGCCCTGCGGTACACCCTGCTGAAGATGACGTAGACGATGGGGTCCAAGCAGAACTGGAGCCAGAACACCGCGTGCAGGAGGAGCCATGCTGTCTGGTGCCGTGTGTAGAGTTGGAGGACGTGGATGACCAGGTGGGGAACGCTGCAGGTGATGAGGATCAGGTAGATGACCAGGATGGTCTTGGTCACGTGGTCGTCCCACTGCCGGATGATGTTGCTCTCCGTCATGGCTACGACGCTGGCCCGGCGGGTTCTCGTCACTTTCCTTATGACTCGTACCTTTTATAAAAAATAAAAAAATAAATTTAAAAAAGGATGCCTCATTATATGGAAAGTTGTTTTTGTTTACCAGTAAATGTGATTTTCTGAAAACCTTTGCACTCATTATGGTGACCTATCTTTATAAGGGGGGCCCCTTAGTAAGCCCTTACTATAGTAGATTCACATCAACCGTGCATCCGTTGTCTAGACCAGTCCCTTACGACGCCCCTGATTGGCTGTTGATAAGCCAATCACAGGCTGGAAACTCTCAGTCTCTCGAGAGAGTTCACATAGGCAGGATGTATGTTCCACCTCTCTTTCAGGAGAGGTGGAACATACACCCTGCCCATTTGAACTCTCGAGAAAGACTGAGAGTTTCCAGCCCTGTGACTGGCTTATCAACAGCCAATCAGGAGCGTCGTAATGGACTGGCCTAGACGCCAAATGCACGGTTGATGTGAATCTACTATAGCAATAATATTAAGTCCTTAAGGTATCGTGGTCATAAACATTAAGGCTTTACAATAATCGCAATTTGAGAAGCAGTTGTCAGACTCGCAGTACGAAAACATCACGAAGAAAATGAAATTACCTATACATAAGCAAACGAACGAGTGAATTTATAAAAAAAAACGTTAGGTGGTACTTACCTTGATATACATTATCAGATAGCATATACTGGTGAACAGAATTGGCAGAATGTAGGTTAGGAAGACGTGGAGACCCTTGAGAGCTTTGGATGCAGATTTTTCGTCTAAGGAGACCATCATCTCTTCAGGAATGTATCTCAGACTTCCCCCTAACTAGAAAAGAGAGCATATTCAGTTTAGGATTCCTGTAAAAATTACAGCAAATATGCATAGTACCCTAAGGTCATATTATAGCCTAGAATTCCTTTAGAAATTTTGATAAGTATGTGCAGTAGTGTGAGGTCATGTTTTCAACAACTGTCCATGCTTAGCAACTGTAGGTTGTTTAACTTTATTTTGATAGAAGGTACACTTCTCAATTTAGTCGCTGAATATAATTATAACAATGAATGTCTATGTTGAGGAACCATAACTGATGTAACCTACAATTCTGTACTGAGGCTAAATGTTTGTTTTCATTAGAATTTGTCATATACTGTTAATAAGTGGTAAACGTTAGATCCATTAAAGGAATATTAATGCATTGTTTCTAGCTTACACGTAGCAGGCTTAATAAAACCAAGATGTTAACAATATCTTTAATTCTAGGCTTTTATCTGCCATTATAATTTTGATTTACATTTATACTAATATCAAAGTATCCAGTTGTAATACTGGATTGCATTTTAAAGAGGACATATATTAACCTTCCTTAGCAGATATCCGTGACTTGAACGTGAAATTCGGAGATATCTTACCTTGCAAGCTAGAGGTAGCCAGAGCAGAATAGAGTACACCCAAAGGCCAATCAGGTAAACCTTAATTGTGGTTGGTGTCATGAGACGCTTGTACCATGCTGGTATGAGAACTGCTATTAACCTGGAAACAATACGGTAGTGTCAATTTTCTTGGTAGATATGACCAGTGTAGGAGTGGAAACAGCACTGAAAAATTGAGATACGTAAAAACAAAGCGCTTTTTATTTATGTATTTATTCGCTTATTTATTGAAAGTCCCGTTGACGTATCTTTTCTCATTCAAATTAAATGGGTTGTTTTGTATAAACAAAAGCCATATATAATGCAATGTTCTGCATTTTAAACGGAATACATGACAGTATTTTTTTGGGGGGGGATGGGGGGCAGATTGGACAAAATTTACGAAGTATTAACAATCACCTTTTTCAATCTATTTACGTATAACCGTAAGTAATATCGAATATGGTAATTACACTTAAATATACCTTTGTCATGACGACATAAGCATGCACGCGAATACTCGCACACGCCAACAATCACGGAAATCATCGTAAGACTGTTAGAAGATAAATAACAAGCTGTTAATTAAGACTTGGCACCTGGAGTTCCTAAGACCCCATTACCTGTTGAAGGCCAGGGCGCAGATGGTATGGATGTGCACCTGGCTCAGGATAAGCCCAATGACGAAGGTCATGACACAGACCCACTCCGGGAGCATGACCCTCCCGTAGTAGATTCGCTGGATGCAGGCGGCTCCAAACATGGGCATTCCGAGGGCGCAGACGGGTATGAGGCACGCGGGCAGGTTGACCATGAAGAGAGTGGCCGATCGCTGGCGCAGTTTAGGGCAGTATAGCAACGCCATCGCTGCCAGGAGATTACCTGGAAAGCATGACGCAATAGAGTTTTGAATGAGAGGTTTTGTCAAGGATTGATCCAGAAATTTACAAGTATGGATATGTGATTATAGGTGTATTTAATTAAACCTAGATCATTCATACACGTCTGCACAAACATGTGTGTTTGTGCGTATGCATTTTACATAGATATTTACATACTTATATGCGTATGTGCTTGTATGTATATGTATGAATGAGTGTGTCTGCAAGCGATTGTTCTGTAGCATGTACGTATGTGTATACGTCAACGATGCATATTTTGCTTGCGGGCATTCACTCAATATTTGCGCACATTTTCTATTTTGGAAGTCACTCAAAAATCGGGTGACGGACGTGGAATGAGTTCCCGCGGCGTTTTTCCGTTGCTCATAACTTGTCTCGTTTCGGGGGTATGGGATTTACCTGCTTCTCCATCTCTCGCTGTATCCTGTTTATAAATCATCCCGTTGTCTGTAAAGGGACCTATTTGCTGACATTCCACGAATGACTCTTATGAAACGCAACACATGAATAATTTATTCGCGGAATAAGGCGTGAAATGGACGTAACTCATTGAAAGTTCGAATCATCGGAATTGTTGTATCAAAAGGCTTTATGAATCGGATCTTTTTCTGCTTTAGTGGTTAGGCCCAACAATTTTTATATTGTTTTCCATGTTTCCCTCCGACCCGGGCTTCTTGCAGACCTCCAGAAGGACGTACATCAGTGCACCTCACGTGGTGCACTGTAGGCATTACTTTATTTTCTGTGCAGCGTCCCTTTGGCACCTATCTGCGACCTCTTCCATTCCTATTACTGTACCCACGTTCATGTTCTCTTTCTTCTATTTGACTTTCCACCCTCTCTAAGAATTGTTTCTTAATGGAACTGCGAGGTTTCCTCCTGTTACGTCTTTCGAACATTCTGACTGTCAATTTCCCTTTCAGCGCTGAATGACCTCGTAGGACCTAAATTCTGTATTCCAATTTCAATTCTTATCATTGTCGATGTTTAAACCTTACCTCATGTTATGCAATGTGATTTATCGTTAGGTACCTGGTTGTCTTTCCTAAATTAATGATCACATAAGCATTTTAGTGAAGTATGATAATTATTTTACGTTATAACATGCTGAGTCCTTTTACTGGTATCGTATGAAAATTTTGATGCTTATTAATATATAAACCTCAATTAATCTATAATTTCATCCTCCACCTTCACTCTCATTTCATCATAACTGTAATTGCTATTTATATTTCTTTAATATTTTCTCGGCTTTCGTTACTTTTTGATCACTATGAACTAATCTCCATACAAGAATACATTTAACAGAGAAAAAGAAGCAAACTTAGTAAGAATTTCATATCTCAACAGTAAGTCTTGTCTCATCCTCCGCGTGACTCATCTTTGCGTTACAACTCTGCTTTGCGCGTATTTAATATAACATGTAAGATGGTATATTATTATATACATTTTACTGACTTCCCCATGTCCCAAGAAGACAAAAATAACTTATATATATAGTTAGGTATATATGTATATATAAATATATGTCGGTAGATATATATATCCTTCTCTTGACCTTATCTGACGCAGATAGCTATTCACACGAGTCGACAGGCTAGAAACATGACATGATCGAAACAGACTTTGCTAGTGCGAGCCCTGTTCCATACATATATACATAGCCTATGTGTAGTTATCTACAGAGACTGTTGTGTATTTACGGTTGGTTGACGACGGAAGATGAAGTGACTGAAGTATGGATGATAAATGACTAAAGGAACTGATGGAGCGATAAATGGTGAATGACAAAGAACTGACGGAATAATAAATAACAAAAGACAGGAATTAAGTTGACGGAATGTTAAAGATATACGAAAGGAAAAGGACTGACAGCAAGTTAAACAATGAATGAAAGAATGCGACCAGACTGAGTGATGAATGGTGCATGACAAACTAGGAAATGTGGAAATCATGAAAGATGGATGCAATGGAGTATTAATCATGTGAGTGTTTCGCTAAGAAAAGACGATTTGACATAGCATTATGACGCGGGAATATGTCGAGCATGTTGACACAAATACATGTACTATATTTATTTACAAACACATTATGTATATATATATGTATATATATATATATATATATATATATATATATATATATATATATATATGTGTGTGTGTGTGTGTGTGTGTGTGTGTATGTGCATATATATAATATATGTATATATATATATATATATATATATATATATATATATATAATATATATATACATATATAATGCATGTGTGTGTGTTGCTGTGACGATGAATTTTAGATAATCATTAAGGAAATCTATAAATCCGGGAGAGTTCTGTTGACTCTCTACGTGTCTAGACATATAGTTAAAACCATTTTTGTGATACCGCATAATTCGCCCCTTCCACGAACCAGAAGTGACATCACCGAGCCCAAGCGGATAGGCGCCGACTTTTGAATACAAATGGCTTTGACTTCTAAGGACCTATCGTACCCACATTTTGAGTCATAAGGTGGAGTCTATATTTCATGTGGCAAATTTTGAAAAAAATCATCTATAAGTTTTGTTGGAAAAAAGGATATCTATTGACGCAGTTTATAAAGGTGATTCGACGTGCTGTCAATGAACCTCCATCGAAAGTGCGTGAAGTAACTAATATTCTGGAAGTTTTCTGTGCATGATTTCATCCACGACACCACAGAGGAAATATGGATGCGGCGGTGACTAATACAGTATTATTTTATCAGGCACCATATATTATTTTATCAGGCGGCTCGTCTTGTTAGGTGAAACGGCTTAATGTTGAAACAAATTTGGAAGCATTTATATTTGAATCTCTCAACATTTACGGGAGTTTATTAATTAAAAGCTCCGTTTACATCGACAACAAAGTTATAAAGTCACAGTTATTATAAATATAGATTTACTGTTGAGGTTTGCTCTACTTTTGCTTACCCACGGTCCCAACCAGTCCGATGAGAAAGACGAAGAAAGCCATGAATCCGAGGAGCACGTGCGAATAGCCGTAGAGATCCGTCGCCATCTTCTTCTGGCAAAGGTTTCCTCAACCGCAGTAATGTCAGCAAAACGTTTTTAACCTGGAATAGGAAGATTAGAGAATATTCATAATAAAGGTTTCCTCAACTGTAGTAATGTCAGCAAAACGTTTTTTACCTGCAATATGAAGGTCAGAGAATATTCATAATGCAGGTTTCCTCAACAAGGAGTAATGTCAGCTAAACTTTTTTAACCTGGAATATGGAGATTAAAGAATATTCATAATAAAGGTTTCCTCAACCGGAGTAATGTCAGCAAAACGTTTTTAGCCTGGAATATGAAGATCAGAGAATATTCATAATAACTTGATATTTTTTGTGTCGTTGTGAATTCGGTTATTCCAACTCTGCTAAGATTATTTCACCAATGTTTTGTAATTTCGTCATATGATCCCATTCAGTACCATCTGTTTATTATTTAACAGATAACGCACATAGCACAAGCACACCCATACACACGAATGCACACTTAAACCCACACGTGCACATACGCACATATAGTATATGATATATAGGTTATCAAATCGATATCTTATACCAGTTAACCTCTCTGATAATCACTCTGCTACTTTTTGTTTTTAAATGTAACCAAAAAGAACGTAAACTGACAAAATAAAGAGACAACTGCATGCAGTCCCTTGATTCGTTAAAGCCTTTTTGGCAGGATATAGCCCAGGAAAAACGCTTAATGTCCTGGGATTGATCTTATAGGATTTGCAGTTTGCGAGAGAACCAAAACAACAAGAAACAAAAACAGGTGATGGGATTTTTTTTTACAGCAAAATGACCGACGATTTGTCTCCAAGTTGATTTGCATTAAATTTTTTTAATGCATCGTGCGTAATATCATTCCTAGTATTCTTATCTTCAGTAATGATAATGTTGTCCATCTCTCGTTTCGTTCATATAGACTTTAATACCTTATATTTACATTTGTGCACTATATATCGAAATGAGCTTTCACACACACACACGTTATATATATATATATATATATATATATATATATATATATATATATATATATATAATAATATTATATATTATATATCTATATATATATATATATATTGTGTGTGGTATGTATGGTGGTTGCGTACGTAACCCGTTTGTCCGTTACAACAGATAGATGTTTTAAGGTATTAATCATTCCTTTGGGATGAGCTCATTAGCCTTATGCTTATTTTATCCTGGGTTACCTTACGAGATACTTAATCTATTACTTAGTTTAAACGGAAGCCGGAAAAAAATTGTGTGTTTATGTTTTTTTATTTTTGTTTTTATTTTATTTTATTTACCTATTAATTTATTATTTATTTATTAGTTATTTATTTATTATTATTTATAAATGTGCCCATCCTACCCCAGGAGTTGAAGCTGATACTATTGGATTGTACGTTTGGGGTTCACTTAAGTACCTTTGTTTTGATGAGCAAATATGACTTTACTTTGGTAACCACTGTTGACCATAATGGTCTTTAAATCCATGGCCCTTTAATGCCGTATTGGTAGGTAGGTCATTGAACGACTCATCTAATGATTTTATGAATTAGTATGTTTTACTTAAAATGTTCTGCTGACTCAACTCTTAACTTGATTTTTTATCTGGTTAGTGACTCGTCATTTCATTACCCAACCGATCACATTTTTATTCATTTGCCACATTCACTCATATATTTTTTTTATTTAGTTTTAATTCTGCACTGATATAAAATCGGCAAATTTCTTTTTAAGTTAATCGTGTCAAGATTAAGGGTTATTTGATGTTGGCTATTTTTTTCTCTTTGGAAATGAGAATGGAAAAAATATCTTAAACGTAGACTTAAGCATTCCAATTATCTATAAATATTTTTTAAGTCATTTCAAATTACCGATGATTAATGTATTCTCCCACACGCCGCAAGACTCATGTCTTAAATAACATTTACCTTTGTTTTTATGACTATTTAGAATTTAGGTAAAAAATATATATCCACAGATAAATATATTTCCTTCTCAAGAAGCCTTCAAACCATGGAAATGCTTTCAAATTGATATACATAATACATATTTTTTTTACTAGTTTAGACTACTTAAATTGACAATGTCAAAACTTACCTCCCTATAATCAGTTCGAAAGTTAAAGAATGACATTTTGTGGATTAGATTTTTGCCTTCTTTCATGAGCGATATTGATGCAAGAACGAGCACCCAGGGGAGTGAATTTTCAACCTGATATTATTGGGAACGACCTGGTAATGGACCGTGACGAAGAATGCAGTTAAAACCAGGGAATCTCTCTGATGTTCAGGACTTAAGAACGAACCAGTCATTTAGAAAGGGAAGGGACAGACAGAGCTGTAAACGAGAAAAACTGTATTTAAAGACAAACAGACAGACAGATAGACAAAGCTATAAGCTATAAAAACTGTACTCCAAGACAGACAGACAGAGCTATAAGCGAGAAAAACTGTATTCCAAGACAGACAGAGAGAGCTATAAACGAGAAAAACTGTATTCCAAGAAAGACAGACAGCTGTAAATGAGAAAAACTGTATTCCATGAAAGACAGACAGAGTTACAAATGAGAAAAACTGTAT
>NC_087206.1:16502411-16509911 GCF_015104395.2 Macrobrachium nipponense
AGGATGCTGAGAGATAAGAGACGACTTCGCATCCTTCGTCTCTTATTTAGTTTCTAGTTTTTTTTTTTTTTTGTAGTCTGTGTACTATTATGTATTATCTAAGGTGTATTGTTATGAGGTCAGATAACGGGACTTAACCATTTAATCATAATAGTGAATTTTATTGTAAACTTAATCAGAGGTGATTAACCTATTAGCATGATTTTATTAACTGCACCATGACCTAATAATTTCTGTATAAAGGAGATAGTGGGGAAACGACACAGTCAAATAAAAGTTTAACCACAAAAGAGAGAACAAGCGATTAGGGTTCGTGGACAGGATAGTGGGACATGGACGTGTTATTAAGGCTTTAATCTCTTGCTTTAATTTCCGTTTATGATATTACGTCTCTCTTTCTTTGGTTTTACTAGAGTTTAAATGATCACGTCCGCATATAGTACACACACTATCACATATATATATATATATATATATATATATATATAATATATATATATATATTATATATATATATATATTACATATATCTGTAGTGCAATTAAATATCTGCATATTTTCGTAAGCCTTCATAAGAAGACTAAAAAGAGAATAAAATCTTTTAAATATTTTGATTCATTTAATGTATTTATTGAGGCAAGAAATGCTTTTGTTGCATTACTACTTTATTTAGTATATATATATATATATATATATATATATATATATATATATATATATATATAATATATATATATATACCATATATATACATACACGCGCACACACGCACACAGCGCACACACCACAATATATATATTACATATATATATATATATATATATATATATATATATATATATATATATATATATATATTATATATATATATATATATATATTATAACGACGTTCGAGACTTAGCAACGACATTCACTGAAATCGAAAAGATGATTTTCTCTGAGCTGAATTAATTCCCAGGAAATGTATAAGTGATTCCCAAATGCTTCTGAGAAAAGGGACAACTTTGCAAAGATAAAGATGAAGTAACGCGAGAAAATTTTACCACTATGCAATTAGATAACTTAGATAACAGGAAAGAGGGGAAATGGACATACCTTCTTAGAAGGACTGGTTTAGTGCCATAATACGGCTAATTTTGTGTTGAAAAGTCCGTGGTAAATAGTATAAACTGTTTGATAGAACTCTTGCGTAATCCTTAGCGCACTGAGCATTTGAATACGTACTTACTTAACAGATCAAATATATATGTATATATATGTATGTGTATATGTATGTATTTGTATATATGCATTAAGCTACCAATGTCCTTTAGTATCCAATTCGCTCTACCTCGAAGTTATGTATTTTGATATATGTTAACCGAGGGGGAATTTTTTAGTTTTTTTTTGATAATTTCGTCCTCTCGTGGATTCGAACCAGCGCACAGACGAGAAATCAGGACTTAGTGAACATATATGAAAATATATCAATTTCGAGATATAGCGAACCGGATATTAAAGGACATTTGTAGGCTTAATGCATGTATATGAATCACGGTGACGTAATAAAAATTCATATATATATATATATATATATATATTATATATATATATATATATATATATGTGTGTGTGTGTGTGTGTGTGTGTGTATGTGTGTCTGTGTGTGTCTGTGTGTGTGTGTATGTACATAAATACATTATATATATATATATATATATATATATATATATATATATATATATATTATATAAATATATATGTTATATAAAGACATATATTTATATATATCATACATACATACGTACATACATCATACCTACATACACTACATACCTACATACATACGTACATACATAAACAGCCAACAAAGCCTTACTACCGAAGAAAAAACCAAAAACCAATTTCGAGACAGAGAAGTGATAATAATAATCATAAGGGAGCAACTAAGCCATCACCGCGCGAGCCGCCACCGTCGAATTCAACCGGGGGGAGGGGGGGAAGGGTGTAGGAGGTTGGGGGTGTTGGTGGGTGGGTGTTGGAATTCCTGCGGTCATCGAAGTAAGCGATGGCCGGGCGATGTGACACCGGAGCCTTCCATACGTCAAGTGAATAACTCCCTCCCGCGAGTTCGCTGACGACGTCAATTTCGGTGTCATCGATTTCCCGTCAGAATCCCGGACTGATTTCCATAGTTATGGTCGCGTATGACTCTTCATTCCCTTCGGCGGAGTGCAGCCGTCAGATTGCGTCGTTATTGAAAGCACGGCGCTGCTGCTGCTGCTGCTGCTGCCAGCTTTCGCTCTTATCTGGTAAACAGTGCAGGCGGAGTTTCGTCCTGGTTTTTAATCTTGCTGCGCTTTTGATATATGAATTGTTTTGTCGGTTCTGTTTACATCCGGGTGAGATATATTTGCATACACGCACCCATTATATATATATATATATATATATATATATATATATATATATATATATATTTATATATAATGTGTGTGCGTGTGTGCGTGTGTATGTATGTTTGTGCGCGTATTATATAAATGTATACATAGGAAGTAGCAACCCTCCAACTATTTTTCGTTTCTTCGCTTCAACATTGCTGGTTCTCGTTTACAAAAGGGTAGAAAAGTGGCTGATTTATTAGAAGTCATCCACTGACCTAACAAGGGTTATTCCACTTAGCAATGGCACCTAGTTGGCAGAACCCTACTATATTCTGGGATAGGGACTTGCCTTATATGTGAAAGGTAGGTAATGTCCTCACACTTGAGAATTGCAGTCTCGATCTTCTTTTCTATTATTAGTATAGTAATTTTTGACAGTCAGCTCCTCTACCGGAAAAAAATCACGTAAATATCATACGCCAAAAATCAGATGTGGTGGAATGACGAGTGGGAACGCGACAAGAAAATTAGTTTTATATTGTAAATTACTCCAAACAGCTCAACGATTAACTTGAATGGTATACTTGCATCACTACGGCAAATGTTATTAAAAATGTTATTAATGCCTAGGCAGTTGGGTTGGCAGGTCAGCAAGTAGATCGGCAAAGCAGCGCTTTTTCTAATCTAATTATGGAAATGAACTCATTACAATTAACTTCTAAATCTTAATATACATTTTCTTGTAGTAGCCTTATGGAATCTGTATTTCAGAGAGGAATTTGAAATATCTTTGAAATACCGAAAGCCTTGTGTGGAATATTGTATGCGATTTTTATGATGCGTTTGCTTTATATGCTCCACCCCAATTGTTTCATACACAAATCCTCTTGGATTGATATCTGTCTGTCAAAATAATCATTTCAGTTTTACATTTTTCACAAACAAATGAAGACAAAGAACGTCCACACAACATCAACATCAAATATCAACGAAGTTGATAAACAAGTAAATTACTCTTGACAGCTAAACACTTCACTGAAATAGTCAACAAACATTTCCACGAAATGTTACTTATAAATAGCTTTAATCGCCATCCCGTCAGTGCAACTTCCACCTCTCTAAACTTGACAACATATATTATCTATTTTTCAGTAACAGTAATGTCAGATACAAAGCTGAAAGACTGCTTTACTAACCATTTGAAATACTTACCGTCGCAGACAAGATGCAAGGTTATGTTTTTATTGCCAACATTGCATTGCATAATTAAAGAATTGCCATTGGCTTTCAGTGAAAGAGGGTATCTATATTATTTTTTTAAGGTGTGTCTTTCCAGACGCTATTTCATATAATTTCCTTGTTGTGTAACTTTTTATCCTGCCCATTTATATGCCAAGTAATGGCACATATAAAAATTTTAATAGACTACCTACTTCATTTAAACAGGTTAAATTTTATCCACAGATGATTGCAGATATTTGTAGTCGTTGTCATTATAAACTTCAGTGTCCAGTAATAAATGCACAGTTTTCGTGTTTGTCTATAATGGTTAAGAAAAACCAACTGTCGAAAGCCAAGGTTAAGTGAATAAATGCAAAAACAGGATCTCTTGTTTTTCTATTTATTCACATAAACTTGGTTTTCTACTGTGTTTTTTTTAACAAAACATTAATGTGCATAATTACTTTATCATGAAAATTTTTACTTCAAATGATTTTGGTTATCAGCTATCCTATAAAATCTAAGACAATTTTCGCTACTCTTCGTATGCAAATGGCGTTGCATTTTTCCCTCACCCAAACAAAGTCTACCTATAATACCCTCTCCAAAATACATTATAGATATCATTTAATTCGAGATCATCACGCAGTATTAAAACCCGAGGGTAACATCGCCCCTCGTATTGAAACGAATCGATATCCTCTTTAAGCCTAATGAAACACGCGTTGCCGGAAAACACACACTGTTATTTACAGCCATTTCGCTTTATGACAGATTGCGGCCGATCCATTCACGTCCCAGTGCCACCGAGAAGCATTACATCTCTCTGCCTTTTGGGGAATCGAATGCGCGAGTAATGCCTCTCAATCCCTGTAATCATGAGAGAGGAGGGGGCCAAACCCGAACCCGAAACTCGCATCATCATCACCGGGTCTCATGTGCGCCGAGGTGGGTGCAATTATGTCCACAAAGGATGTAATGAGGACCATTATGGGGGTGACCATGATCGCAAGTTGCACCCTTCCTTGATTAGAGCCCAGGGAAGGTACGGCTGCCCCTTTACGGTATCTGCAGACAGCGAGGGTGCTGTCGATGTATTGGTCTGTATCCGTTGGCTATCGAAGGCGATAAATGTGGAAGTTTCCTCATCTGTTGCTCCAAGTAGATGATTGCTAATGTTTGAAGAGAGAATTGTCAGGGAGTAGTTTTTTTCGAGTTATTGTTTTTTTCCTTCAAGGTGTTCATTCTTTTTGCTTCTTTGTTCTCTGGTGCTTTCATTCCAGAGAGAACGAAAGAGAGACTGAGAAAAGAATGAACATATTTAACACCGCTAAGAGTTATACGCCGTAAAAACCCCGACCATCGAATAATTATGATGAATCTTGTTTAAAAATAAGTTGCATACCATCAAAGAAAACGTCATTATACCTGCCTCTTCACCAGCTGTAGAATACAAGGTAGATCTCTCTCTCTCTCTCTCTCTCTCTCTCTCTCTCTCTCTCTCACACACACATACAAAAACGCGCACTCATGCATACATACAAATACGCTCATTTCCTCTGAAATGAAAATGTTTTCTCATAATATTCACCAGACATTTCGCGGCGAGAGCGCGTTCTCGTGGGTAAGGCTGACACCTGTGAAGGGAGCCTGCGACACCACATTACCCGAGGTGAGGTTGGTCCAGAAATAGCGTGACAGGGCAGCGTTGAGTTGAAAGGACCCTCGTCTAAGGTCCTCATCTACCTTCTGCGGAGCATCCTGGACCCCTTACCTGTTACTCAATAACCTCCTCGACCCCTTTTGTGATTTTGCGAAACGTGTCTACACCCCTTTGAGTGGGGATTTTATTCATTCTTTTCTCTCCTCGGAATCTACTTTAAGGATCATTTTCTTTGTGTGGAGATCTGTTGTAGAAGGCTACGAGAGAACTGGCAAGTGTAGTATGCCTATAGAGCCTATTCCTCTAAACTAAAGATCTGTTTTAAGGAGATTTGTCAGGGTGCGTTCGATTTTGCAAGGCAAATATAGACAAGTATTTATGCCACCTAATCGTATAGGTTTATTCCAAAATGAAGTACCTATCTATCTATCTATCCTATCTATCTATCTATCTATCTATCTGTCTGTTTAGCTTCTTTGCGAGAGTAACTAGATAAATGCCCAGAGAGATAACGTGGTTCTAATCCCAGATTTCCCTCTTCTGCGAATTTTTCCGCTTGCGTGTCTAGTGATTTATATGTTTAAAAAAATATCAAGGAGATTAACTTTTTTTCATAAATAATCTGCTGACATGATAAGACAGGGCTTGACGTTTGATTAATCTCACTCTAATTCTATCTGGCTGCATTTGATGAAAAGATGAATTGAGAATATAAAGAATCTACTTCCCTGTTCTTCGATATTGAATGTGTTCTTTTATTGTTTAAGCTTTTTGTATCTATTTGAGGAATATCCAGGTAATTTAGGTTCCCTTCTGTATTATTATTATTATTATTATTGTTATTATTATTATTATTTATTTGCTCTATCACAGTCCTCCAATTCGACTGGTGGTATTTATAGTGTGGGTTCCGGGTTGCATCCTGCTCCTCAGGATCCATCACTCTTCTTACTATGTGTGCCGTTTCTAGGATCACACTCTTCTGCATGAGCCCTGGAGCTACTTCAGCCTCTAGTTTTTTCTAGATTCCTTTTCAGGGATCTTGGATCGTGCCTAGTGCTCCTACGATTATGGGTACGATTTCCACTGGCATATCCCATATCCTTCTTATTTCTATTTTCAGATCTTGATACTTATCCAATTTTTCCCTCTCTTTCTCTTCAACTCTGGTGTCCCATGGTATTGCGACATCAATGAGTGATACTTTCTTCTTGAGCTTGTCAATCACGTCACGTCTGGTCTGTTTGCACGTATCACCCTATCCGTTTTCTGATACCATAGTCCCAGAGGATCTTTGCCTGATCGTTTTCTATCACTCCTTCAGGTTGGTGCTCGTACCACTTATTACTGCAAGGTAGCTGATGTTTCTTGCACAGGCTCCAGTGGAGGGCTTTTGCTACTGAATCATGCCTCTTTTTGTACTGGTTCTGTGCAAGTGCCGGCATTCACTTGCTATGTGGTTTATGGTTTCACTTTTCGTATTGCACTTCCTACATATGGGAGAGATGTTATTTCCGTCTATCGTACTTTGAACATATCTGGTTCTTAGGGCCTGATCTTGTGCCGCTGTTATCATTCCTTCAGTTTCCTTCTTTAGCTCTCTCTGTAGCCATTGCCATGTGTCATCGCTGCTAGTTCTTTAGTCTGTCTCATGTATTGTCCGTGCATTGGTTTGTTGTGCCAGTCCTCTTTTCCTCTGTTCTTTCTTCTTTCTCTGTCTCTGTATATTTCTGGGTCTTCGTCTGCTTTTATTAGTCTTTCTTCCCATGCACTCTTTAGCCACTCGTCTTCACTGGTTTTCAGATATTTGCCCCAGTGCTCTGTTTTCGATGTTGACGCAGTCCTCTATACTTAGTAGTCCTCTCCCTCCTTCCTTTCGTGTTATGTATAGTCTGTCCGTATTTGCTCTTGGGTGTAGTGCTTTGTGTATTGTCATATGTTTCCTGGTTTTCTGATCTATGCTGCGGAGTTCTGCCTTCGTCCATTCCACTATTCCTGCGCTGTATCTGATTACTGGCACTGCCCATGTGTTTATGGCTTTTTATCATATTTCCGGCGTTGAGTTTTTGACTTGAGTATCGCTTTGAGTCTCTGCAATATATTCTTTCCTGATCGTGTCCTTCATCTCTTGGTGTTTTATATATCTCCTCCTTCCATTATTCCAGGTATTTGTATCCTGTCTCATCTATGTGTTTGATGTTGCTCCCATCTGGTAGCTTTATCCCTTCAGTTCTCGTTACTTTGCCTTTTT
>NC_087206.1:16514911-16544911 GCF_015104395.2 Macrobrachium nipponense
CAAACCTTAATCTTCTTTTGGAGGTTCGCCGAGAAAAGCGAAAATTCACTTCCAGCGATCTCTTTCATACATCTTTACAATGCAGCATCTCTCTCTTTTTTTTTTTTTATCTTTTTCCCCACTCGTAATATCACACCGAATATTTTTTAGTAGTGGGCCTCTCTCTCTCTCTCTTTCATGCCCTACCTCGTTTGATATACTGATCTCCCTCCCTCTTCCTTCCTTTTTACTTCTTTTTATCTTTCGCTCTTTTCTGCCTGAGGAGAGGGGAGCGAGGCATGCGAGATACAGTCCTATTTATTTTGTATCTTCAAATATATTCTCTTTGAAACTTCTAGGTTCCTGGGTATTTTGTATAGAGGAGCTACATTCTCTCCATGAGGTAGGTGGGATATATATGGAACAAAAGATATGTATCTTATCGCATATTTTCGTAAATATATCAATAAAAAGTTTTAGCATGCTTCATCGGATATATTGCATCTCCATTTTTTCAGCAGTGCAACGATTATTTTTAACGTATTAATTGCTTATCGTTTTCCACTTTGCTGTTATTTTAAATGTTCATTAAAAATAAAAAAATGACGAAGTTGACTTTGGTGATGTTTATGTCAGGTATAGAGAAAAAAAATGTTGCTAAATTGCATATCCTCGTTATACATCACGAGACTGACAAACGTTGTTCTATTTATATCAAATATTCATTTCCAATGGCGTAGGTAACTCGAAGAAATATAATGATAGAACTATTTCATAAGTCTTTGTATGGGCGCACTGTCAAAAGAATTTCAAAAGGCTCCTTTTGTGAGTCCCCTTGCTTTTCTGTAATACTGTAATAACTTTGATGTAAGGCTTGAACGTCACATAGATGCCAGGCAGAATCATATTCTCGGTACTATATAGAAACTTGATAACATAGAAGACATTTTCCCATATATTCAATAAATGCATCATACATTCACTATAAGATGGTGTTCTCATATGAAGAGTAGGTTTGGTCCCTTTGAGGAAATATGAAACGTTGGTGTTAGTGATTTAGGCATTCCTAAGATTATTTGTGTATATATATGCGTATGAATTTAGCATGAGTAAGTATGTAGGAACTATGGAAGCAGCGAAATAGCAGTGAAAGTTTGTATTAAGATTAAGATATAGGTTAGCCGGGTAAAAGATAATGGAAACTCGGAAAGACTGTAAAGAGAAATTTTTTAAAGCATTTTGAACAACATTATGTACAAAACACCGCTAGGTTTTTTTATATGCTCTTCCTCGGATATCTTTGTTTCTTCAAGATTTGAATTAGTTTTGCCTATTTTGGTTTCCCTGTTCAAATCAGGGCACCGGATTACAACATATTGTAACTGTAACGGAGAAAATTTACTTTCCTTAAAAGTCTCAGTGATAGCCCTTATTTTATACCGTTTTCAAGTTTAAATACAAAACAATCAAATACTGAAATTTGAGCTGATTTGAAAGTTACTTCTAATATTCCGGCGCTGCAGAATACACTTTTAAGTTGTTTCTCTCATCGAAAGAATTTTATTCGTATTCAAAGTTTCACAGTTTTTTTTTTTTTTCTCTTTTATGTGAGGAGTGGGAGTTGGGGCTGGGGAGTGAGTTCTTTTCGAATCTGAATTTTGGAGTGCTGATTTACTGGAATTTGTGCCCACGAGGAAAAAGCAGCTACGTGTTAGATGACAGATAAGATCAAAAGTTTTGAAAGCGAATGTCCATTTTTTTTATTGCAGAAATTAGGTTTCTGCTCATTTTTCTCTCCGAATAATGAATTATTGAACACTGTAAAATGCTTATAACAGAAAAAATGAAGATGCAGCAAAGAGGCAAAAAGAGCATACTGGTACGCTTTTATATTTACTTTTAAATCGCTCGAACTTTTTCACTAGCTGTGTGTTTAGAGCATGAATTTGATTGCTATAGATTGCAATATGGTTGCAAAAAAAAGAAGCCGTTAAGATGTGTTAATTGTATGTGTTGGTAAACTCCTTAACCTTAAGTGGAGGGGCAATGACACAACTTAAATGTAGGTTCCAAATGTCTATTGTATATATACAAGATCCAGTGGACAAAGAGCAGCCAGCTAAACAAACAGACAGATGAGACGCAGAGACTGCCTCACGAAGGCAATAATTACAATGTTGCCAATACTTAATTGTTGCCATATCATATTACTGGACTTAACATGGGATACTCTAATGGCGCCCAACATGTGAAATAATGTTTGAACATAATAACAACATAATAATACTGGTACATGGTGAAATGCGTCTTTTTCATGTACTACACCTCCCTCCCCCTCACGCTCGTAGTGCATTCTCGAGCGGACTCCTTTTCCACGAGTCTTTGGGAACGACGTGGGTTTACTGGAGGAATACTGACTAAGGACTCTCTTTCTAGTCCTGGCTAGGGGCCACAGGGACAGGGAGAAAGGGGTCACTATTAGTGGGTGGCACCAGCGAAGAAAACGACGATTACGCCACCACACACGACCACTAGGAGACGAATTTGATAGTCTCTTGACTTCCATGACCCATGACAGTGCCAACTTTGTCCAACGATGAGAGGTCGGGTCTTGAATCCGAACTTGCTGTCCGACACTCAACGTGGGTAAGGGGTGGGCATGCTTGTCGTACTTGGTCTTTACCTGCTTGTAACGAGCGGCAGCACGGCGTCCACAATCTTCGGTCTTGACCTGCCACTCCTTGGAGAATGCTTGAGGGTGGGCAGGGATACATGACCTGAGAGGACAGCCATACAGGATCTGGGCAGGAGAGCGTCCAGTAAAAGTTAGGAGTATTTCTGAGCTCCAATAAGCCTCGGTCAAATGCTTCACAATCAATGTTGCCAGATGGGGCTGTTTTGAGGATGAGGTTGCTTGATCGACTTCACAGCGGCTTCAGCGTGACCATTTGATTGTGGGTAGTGGGGTGAGGTTACCATGTGTCGAACTCCCCATCGCTTCATAAAATCCTTGAACTCTGCGCTGGTGAATTGGGGGCCTCCATCTGTCCTTAGGCGAAGGGGACACCAACTTCACGGAAATAGCGGCAGAAGATCCTGATAGTATTGGAAGCGGTAGTATCGCCTTGGCAGGGTGCGACAACAGGCCATCCTGACAGGCGATCGACGACGACAAGGAAGACTTCCCTGCAAAACACAAAGAAGTCGGCTGAGACAGACTCGAAGGGTCTTGTCGGGTTGTCGTCATTCATTAGAGGTTCCTGCGGCTGAGATGGCTGCAATGTCTGGACATGCCTCACAAGCTCTGACTGTGTTGGCAATATCAGAGTCAATGCCAGGCCAGAAAACTGACTGCCTTGCTCTGCGCTTGGTTGCTTCCACACCTCTGTGGCTGTCATGCAAGTGGGACAAGGTGCGACGACGGAGAGCGGCAGGAACTACAACCCTTGCTCCATACAGGACAAGGTCACCATCGGCGTAGAGATCTTCACGTAGTTTCCAATAAGGAAGTAAGAATTGTGAAGGTCATATCTGTTGCGAGGAAATCCTGATGTGACACAATCGAGTAGATGAGTATACGCAGGATCTGCTTTCGCTGCGTCACGAAGATCCTGAAGTATCCTGTCGGGATCCTGAGCTGGAGACTCGTCTGAAAGGATAACGGCGTTCACAGCCATGACAGTTCGAAGATGAGCAGCGGAAGAAGCACCCGAGATCTCGTCCTCCTGTGTGGGGTGGCTGACTGGGGCGCGAGACAATGCATCCGGGATGCACAGCAACTTACCCGCACGCCACACAGCTGTAAAGATGTAGGGCGAGATTTTCTCCTTGAGGCGCTGGAGACGAGAGTTCTCGATGGCATCCAGCGTATAACTGTTCAGAATAGGTATGAGAGGCCGGTGATCCGTCATCAGAGTAAATTTCTGTAGGCCTGCTGAAATATAGCCTACATTTTCGACATTGCCCAGACAACGGCTAGCATCTCAAGCTCGATGGTGGCATATCGTGTCTCTGCATCAGCGAGAAACCGAGAACCACACTGAACTAGACGCAGGTGTCCATTACCATGGTCCTGCAGGAGGGCATATCCAATGCCGTGGAGGCGTGAAGCGTCCGTCTGAAGAACAACAGGTAGGTTCTGGGTCAAAGAGGGCGAGAACTGGTGGACTGGTGAGAGCTAACTTGACACGTTGAAATGCTTCATCATGGTCGGGGGTCCAAAACAAATGTTCTCTTGGGACTCATCAGGGGACGTAAAGGTTGGGCTGCAATGGAGAGTAGTCAGGTGGTGAACTCGCTAACTGGTTGACCAATCCCATAAAACGATCATGAGGTCTGTCAAGGTTATGCAGGGGTTTTGGAATCCTTGAGGCACTGACCTTTTCTGCCTATCAGCTGAGATGCCGTCTCCTGAGAGATTGTACCCACAGAAATTCACAGAGGGTGCAGCGACCTACAAATTTATCCTTGTTGAGTGTGATCCCAAACTTGCGGCACCGTGAGCACTTCGTGGATACGATGAAGGTGTTGTAGCGTAGTCTTCGTCGTGGAGGAGAAGGTCGTCTATGACCTTAACACAGTTTTGGACACCTTGAAGGCCATATCACCTCGCAGGCAGAAGGCGTCTCCAGTAGCTGCGAAGCCCATCGGTCCTCTGCGAATGTATGAACCGACCATATGCGTAATAAAGGTGGTTAAATGCTGATCTTCTTCTGCCAGTTCCATCTGCCAGTAACCATAGAGAGCATCAGCTGTGGTGAAATAACGAGCCTTCGGGCCTACACTGCGAATAGCGGCGTAGGGTGTGGTGAAGGATGGGCTGGACGAGAAAACCTGGCTATTCAACTTGGTCAGATCGACGGTAATTCGTACTCCTGTCCCATTCTTGGGACGACGACGAGAGGGTGGCACCAAACTGACGGGTCATCACCAGCAGGTTTGATCATCCCTTGGGCCACATGGAGTCAGCTCTTCTTTAACTTGGTCCTTAAAAAGCGAATGGAATCTGTCTTGGGGTGTGGATGGCAAAAGGCACTGACACATCCTTAAGGTGGATTCTCATGGGAGGACCAGCCTAGGCTTGAGAGGAGCTGTCTTCAACTCTTCTTTCGAGACCAACACATCTTGAAACTCTTGAAGAAAGTATTCCTTTGCTGCTGAAGGTGATGTGGTCGCTGAGATGGGTAGCTCCTTGACTCTATTAACGTGTTTGACCTCTAAAATAGGTTTAGGAAATCAGGAGATATTATGGCCAGTTTCCTCACAATGACCATAGGATAAAAGTGGAAATTCCACATTTTCATGCACTTGAATCCTGGCGAGACAGGATCGCTTGCCTAGTGTAAGGGTAACTTGTAATATACCCAGAGCAGGTGACATTGGAGATCCATCCGCGGTGAACGTCGCACTTTGCGGAGGCGTCTGCAAACAGCTCCTGGAGATACCCAATGTGTCAAGTGCTGCTTTCAATAACAGTGACATCGGCACCTGTGTCTGGTAACATTTTAATGCGAGAATTAACATTGCCAAACGAAAAGAGGACACAGATAGGTTTGGGCGTCTTGGAAATGGTGCGAGGCGATCCTAGGCGACGACAGCTGGTCCTTGAATCTTGCGATTTGTTGTTGACTGAAGAGGCACCACTGTTTGCTTGAAGATCTGTCCTGACGAAGATTCTTCTTATTCTCCTACAACACTATCGAAGTGTCCAATGCGGTGACACAGACGGCACTGGACCTTGCTGGCAGGACACTTCATGGTCCTGGACCAATGACCAACGCGGTCGCAGCTTTTACAAGTACTGTTGGCCGCAGGGCATTTGTCTTGATCATGCTGACGAGCGCAGTACTGGCACCAAGTTGCTGGTTCGATTTGGGTTTCGGCGAAGGTGGATGCTTTCCGCTTGACTTCTTGCTTCTCTTGTAGGCCGAAACAGCACACAGCTGATTGGGTGGGGCACGTATGGCAGAAGTTGCAGTTTTAGCCGCCTCATACGGACCGACAGGTGGTGATGAAATCTGCAAAGAAGAATTGGCATCCAAGGCGATCAACTTCTGAACCAAGTCCGCGATCTCGAATGCCCATCAAGATAATCATTTTCAGCTGGGTCTCTTTCACATGCGACGGCGGTACCTGGGCATAAATCAACTTCTTCCGCAAGGCGTCGAAGTTCACATAGAAATCAGCGAAAGATTCCCCTTCGATTGCTTGCAGCTAAGTAACTCTCTTCGGCGAAGTACTTCATTCCTTAAACCCTTTATATGTGACTGTAAGGCGTCCAGGACTTCATCTACAGGCTTATCTGTAGAGGGAGATATTTTGAAGTGTGTGTTCTAAAACACGCTGCGTACAGGGTTAACACATCCTCATCTGGATCATTGCTTTTCCCGTGAAGCTTAGAAAGATCCACCATGACAGCATCAGTCATCCCACCGACGTCTCCATTCCCTGAACATCTGGAATGTTTGCATCTGCCTTCAGTGGGGGGTGGCGTTTGCGCGGTTGCTTTCTGTGGTGGTGGAAGAGAGGGTTGACTGGAGTTCGAAACCACCTCTGTGCCAGTGTAAGGGTACCGAATGAGAATGGCATGATTGGTGCAAGAGTTTTGAATGAGGGCAGTAAACCTTGCATTCTCCTCTTCTCTTCTAAGATCATCTTCTCTAAGGCGAATTGCTTCTTGTTCCCTTCTTCTTTCTTCTTCACGTTGTCTGTCTTGTCTTCTTGTTTCATCTTCCCTTCTTCTTCTCTCATCCTCATACAAGCGAGATTCCTCTAAAAACTTAATCAAAACGAGGAAATCTGTCCCAGTAGCTTGAGAGGTAGATGGGGGCTGGGTAGCGGGGGCTTAAGAGTGGTGGAGGAGAGACTGGATGCTCCAACACTCCCCCAACACTCAGAAGTGTGGGCGCCCCACATTACTGGATTGCCACTGTTCTGTGGGCTCTTCTAATTGGTCTGCAGGCGTACCTTTCGAGTCCGTCATTATTGTCGATGTGCAGTGCGCAAGAATAAAGTTTCAACAAAATTATTAAAATTATTCCAAAACGTCTGATACGAGAATAATAAATAAAATCGTTCGTTAAAGCGTGATGTGTGCGTATGTGCGAGAAATACGTCAGCCAACGAGGGACTAATGAACGATAGTGTCTGCCTACGGCAGCTCACATCCAAGGCGACGTTGCCAAGTCGACTCAGTCTGACAGTCGGTGCTCCGGCGAAGCCACACGAATAAATGCATACTCAATAAAATCACTAGAGCACACAAAAAAGGCTATAAAAAGCACAATGCACTGCACAACACTTACTGAGTACTTGAGGCACTACACTGCACATGACATAGAATGAATCAGTAGGGACACGAAAGCACTTGTGAATTGAACGTTCATCCAATATGGCGATGACCGTCCGGTTCCCGATGTCCAAGTCTTGATAAGCTTCAAACAATACGACACTTCCAAAGTTCACTGCGCATGTATGTGTTGTAAACTCCTTAACCTTAAGTGGAGGGGCAAGGACACAACTTAAATGTAGGTTCCAAATGTCTATTGTAGAAATATATACAAGATCCAGTGGACAAAGAGCAGCCAGCTAAACAAACAGACAGATGAGACGAGACTGCCTGTCTGCCTCACGAAGGCAATAATTACAATGTTGCCAATACTTAAATGTTGCCATATCATATTACTGGACTTAACATGGGATACTCTAATGGCGCGCAACATGTGAAATAATGTTTGAACTAATAACAACTAATAATACTGGTACATGTGAAAGCGTCTTTTTTCATGTACCTACATTAATGACAAAAAATTATGACGTTTTCCCCTTGCTTGTTTAGCCTCAAAGTCTGTTTGCTTTCAAAATGGTTTAAAAGGATTTTTTTCTGGGGGTCCCCTTAGGAATCTCAGTAAGGAAATACTATATTATTTTCCTTAATGTTTCAAATTAGTTCCATTTTTTTTAATTTGCTGCAGTTTTCTTGAAACTGGCAGACTCTTCAAGCACTCTAGATTTGTTGTGTATTGTAACTCTTTTGAAAATGACAGAAACTGCAAGTGTTCCAGAACTGCTGTCTACTGCAGGAGCAGCAGATTCACCATTTATTGCAACTTTATTAAAACTGACAGAAAAGGCAAGCGCAGGACTCTGATTTTAGTTGAAATCGAACAGATTAGGTTCTGATTTTTTTATATTAGAAATTTTAGCTCATTCAAGTCGCCGCTTAACTAACTGAATTCGAATTTATATTGTTTCTCTGTATAGAACTGAGGAGTTTAAGAATTCCAACATGTGGATTATAGTCTTTCAAACTTAGAGAAGTATATTATTTCAAGTGTAGGACCGTTTATTGCTGTCAACTAAAAGGTATTCGGTTGAAAAATGATAGGAAACAACACCAAGGACGCAAACTTCTAGCTACAAATTTCAATATACTTACCCAAATATACCTGCTTTTGCCTCTGGCAATACAACTGCAGACGAATGATACCACACAGAAACATCAATGCAGCTTCCTTGAGCTGTAGAACTTTTTCCCTCCAGCTCTCTTCAGCGCTACAGCATTTCAAAAACCCTTCACCCCCGACTCGCCATTCCTTCAAAAGTCAAGACCATCCCTTACCCTTCCCCCTTTCTCCTCCCCCTGCCCCCCTCACTTGCACAATTCAGTTCTATTTACCTCCCCTCCTCTGTAAACAACCGACAACTTTTTGCGGTGATTGTCGAGTTGCCAATAAAAGTTGGAATGGGGCTTCGTGGGGGGGAGGAACCTAGGCATACCCTGTGGATACCAATGAGGATGTGAGAAACAGTTTTGTTTCTGGTGATTTACTTTTTTCGTTGGCAAGAAACAGTACATTTAGTTCGGTCCTCTTCTTTGTGGGTCCGTGTAATGAGTCTGTGTGTATGTTTTCCTAACATCTCTGTTTATCTTAGCCGAGAAACTCTACAAGAAGTTCATTTTCGCGTAAGAAAGATTCGACGACTGAATGCGTGGATGGATGTCATGCTTTTCGGTTCTATTTCAGTTTTTCATCTTTATCATTTTCTTCGTCTTTGTTTGAGCATGTCATTTTGCCATTGTGTGCTTGTACTTGCTTGTCCGTCTGATAGCGTCGGTATTTGTTCTGTTGTCACAGGACGTATTGGCATTTCTCATCATGTCTTCTTGAGAATTTTAAAAAAGGAAAAAATTAGAGATGCAAGTTCTTAAATATATTGGGCAATAATAATAATAATAATAATAATAATAATAATAATAATAATAATAATAATAATAATAATAATAATAATAATGATAATAATAATAATAATAATAATAATAATAATAATAATAATAATAATAATAATAATAATAATAATTAGAAATTTTTAAAGTGGAAAATTCCATTCATTTAAGTGTACTTTATCCAATAAATACGATATAGCGAAAGAGCTTTGCATATTTCCGTCATGTTTGACTTGAAAAGTACGGAACGATGTTAACTTAATTATTAAATATCTAATAAGAACAGAGGGGCACGTATGCATGAGGGACCATCTTATAACAATAGGGAGAGATATTTAAGCAGGAGGAAAGATGCATGAATGTAGATTTTTTAAAAATAATGATACGTACTTTGGATAACAGTCGAAAGCGTCAAATGATGCAGTGAGCATTATTTGAGGTTCTTTTCAGTGTCCCTAACGCCTTAGCTGCAACCACTTTCATTCTCATCGGCCTTAGCTGCAACCACTTTCATTCTCATCGGCCTTAGCTGCAACCACTTTCATTCCTTGTCCCACCGGCCTTGGCTGCAACCTCTTTAATTCCCTGTCTCATCGGCCTTAGCTGCAACCTCTTTCATTCCCTGTCTCATCGGCCTTAGCTGCAACCTCTTTCATTCCCTGTCTCATCGGCCTTAGCTGCAACCTCTTTCATTCCCTGTCTCATCGGCCTTAGCTGCAACCTCTTTCATTCCCTGTCTCATCGGCCTTAGCTGCAACCTCTTTCATTCCCTGTCCCACCGGCCTTAGCTGCAACCACTTTCATTCTTTGTCCCACCGGCCTTAGCTGCAACCACTTTCATTCTTTGTCCCACCGGCCTTAGCTGCAACCTCTTTCATTCCCTGTCTCACCGGCCTTAGCTGCAACCACTTTCATTATTTGTCCCACCGGCCTTAGCTGCAACCTCTTTCATTCCCTGTCTCACCGGCCTTAGCTGCAACCTCTTTCATTCTTTGTCCCACCGGCCTTAGCTGCAACCTCTATCATTCCCTTTCTCACCGGCCTTAGCTGCAACCTCTTTCATTCTTTGTCCCACCGGCCTTAGCTGCAACCTCTTTCATTCCCTGTCTCATCGGCCTTAGCTGCAACCTCTTTCATTCTCATCGGCCTTAGCTGCAACCTCTTTCATTCCCTGTCTCACCGGCCTTAGCTGCAACCTCTTTCATTCCCTGTCTCATTGGCCTTAGCTGCAACCACTTTCATTCTTTGTCCCACCGGCCTTAGCTGCAACCACTTTCATTCTTTGTCCCACCGGCCTTAGCTGCAACCTCTTTCATTCCCTGTCTCATCAGCCTTAGCTGCAACCTCTTTCATTCCCTGTCTCACCGGCCTTAGCTGCAACCTCTTTCATTCCCTGTCTCACCGGCCTTAGCTGCAACCTCTTTCATTCCCTGTCTCACCGGCCTTAGCTGCAACCTCTTTCATTCCCTGTCTCATCGGCCTTAGCTGCAACCTCTTTCATTCTTTGTCCCACCGGCCTTAGCTGCAACCACTTTCATTCTTTGTCCCACCGGCCTTAGCTGCAACCTCTTTCATTCCCTGTCTCATCGGCCTTAGCTGCAACCTCTTTCATTCTTTGTCCCACCGGCCTTAGCTGCAACCACTTTCATTCTTTGTCCCACCGGCCTTAGCTGCAACCTCTATCATTCCCTGTCTCACCGGCCTTAGCTGCAACCACTTTCATTCCCTGTCTCATCGGCCTTAGTCTGCAACCTCTTTCATTCTTTCTCCTCACCGGCCTTAGCTGCAAAACCACTTTCATTCTTTGTCCCACCGGCCCTTAGCTGCAACCTCTTTCATTCCCACCCTGTCTCATCGGACTTAGCTGCAACTCTTTCATTCCCTGTCTCATCGGCCTTAGCTGCAACCAATCTTTCATTCCCTGTCTCACCCCGGCCTTAGCTGCAACCTCTTTCATTCCCTGTCTCATCGGCCTTAGCTGCAACCACTTTCATTCTCATCGGCCTTAGCTGCAACCTCTTTCATTCCCTGTCTCACCGGCCTTAGCTGCAACCTCTTTCATTCCCTGTCTCACCGGCCTTAGCTGCAACCACTTTCATTCTCATCGGCCTTAGCTGCAACCTCTTTCATTCCCTGTCTCACCGGCCTTAGCTGCAACCTCTTTCATTCCCTGTCTCACCGGCCTTAGCTGCAACCTCTTTCATTCCCTGTCTCATTGGCCTTAGCTGCAACCTCTTTCATTCCCTGTCTCACCGGCCTTAGCTGCAACCTCTTTCATTCTTTGTCCCACCGGCCTTAGCTGCAACCTCTATCATTCCCTGTCTCACCGGCCTTAGCTGCAACCTCTTTCATTCTTTGTCCCACCGGCCTTAGCTGCAACCTCTTTCATTCCCTGTCTCATCGGCCTTAGCTGCAACCTCTTTCATTCCCTGTCTCACCGGCCTTAGCTGCAACCTCTTTCATTCCCTGTCTCACCGGCCTTAGCTGCAACCTCTTTCTTCCTGTCGTCTCGGCCTTAGCTTGCCCAACCTCTTTCCATCTTTGTCCCACCGGACCTTAGCTGCACCCCTTTCCATTCTTTGTCCCACCGCCTTAACTGCAACTCTTTCTTCCCTGTCTCAATCCAGCCTTAGCTTTGCCACCTCTTTCATTCCCTGTCTTTTCAACCGCCTTAGCCCTGCAACCCTTTCAGGATCCCTGTCTCACCGCCGTACTGCAACCTCTTTCATTCCCTTTGTCTCACCGGCCTTAGCTTTGCAACTTCCCTTTCATTCCCTGTCCTTCATTCGGCCTTAGCTGCAACCCTTTCATTTCTTTGTCCCACCGGCCTTAGCCCTGCAAACCACTTTCCATTCCCTTTGGTCCCCACCGGCCTTAGCTGCAACCTCTTTCATTTCCCCTGTCTCCTCGCCTGCTGCAACCTCTTTCATTCTTTGTCCCACCGGCCTTAGCTGCAACCACTTTCATTTCTTTGTCCCACCGGCCTTTAAGCCCTCAACCTCATCCATCTCCACTGTCTCAACCGGCCTTGAGCCTGACAACCTCTTTGCAATTCCTGTCTCAATCCGCTGGCCTTAGCTGCAACCTTCCTTTCATTCTTTGTCCCACCGGCCTTAAGCTGCCACCACTTTCATTCTTTGTCCCACCGCCTTAGCTGCAACCTCTTTCATTGCCCTGTCTCATCGGACCTTGCTGCAACCTCTTTCATTCCCTGTCTCATCGGCCTTAATCCTGCAACCTTTCTTTCATTCCCGTTTCTCACCGCCTTAGCCCTGTCAACCTCTTTCATTCCCTGGTCCCTTCATCGGCCTTAGCTGCAACCACTTTCATTCTTTTTCCATCGGCCCCTTAGGCCTTGCAACCTCTTTCATTCCCTGCTCACCGGCCTTAAGCCTGCAACCTTTCTTTCCCATTCCCTGTCCCCGCCCTTAGCTGCAACCACTTTTCATTCTCATTCGGCTTAGCTGCAACCTCTTTCATTCCCTGTTCTTCACCGGCAACCTTAGCTTTGCAACCGTTCTTTTTCATTCCCTGTCCCCTCATCGGCCTTAGCTTGCAAGCTCTTTCATTCCCTGTCTTCAATCCGCCTTAGCTTTGCAACGCTTCTTTCATTCCCTTCTCACCGCATTAGCCCTGCACCTCTTTCATTCCCTTCTCAGGCCGGCCTTAGATGCAACCTCCTTTCATTCCTGTCTCATCCGGCCTTAGTGCCAACCTCTTTCATTCCCGTCCCCTCACCGGCCTTAGCTGCAAACCTCTTTCATTCCTGTCTCACCGGGCCTTTTTTAAAGCTTTTTTTTGGCAACCTCTTTCATTCCCTGTCTACCGGCCTTAGCTGCAACCTCTTTCATTCCCTGCCTTCCCGGCCTTAGCTGCAACCACTTTCATTTCTCATAGGCCTTTAGCTGAAACCCTCTTTCATTCCTGTCCTTCCCTGCCTTAGCTGCAACCTCTTTCATTACTTTGTCTCACCGCCTTAGCTGCAACCACTTTCATTCCTGTCCCTCATCCCGGCCTTACTCAACCTCTTTCATTTCCCTGTCCTCACATGCCTTAAGCCTGCACCAGAACCTTTCTTTCATTCCCTTGTACTCACGGGCCTTCGCTGCAACCTTCTTTCATTCCCTGTCTCACGCGGCCTTAAGCCTGCAACCTTTCTTTCATTCCCTGTCTCACCGCCTTAGCTGGCCAACCTTCTTCATTCCTGTCCATCGGCTTAAGCCTGCCCTTTCCTTCATTCCCTGTTCCTCACCCGGCCTTAGCCTGCCACCTTCTTTCATTCCCTTCTCACCGTCCTAGATACAACCTCTTTCATTCCCCTGTCTCCATTTCGGCCTTAGTTCCCTTCACTCTTTCATTCCCTGTCTCATCGGCCTTAGCTGCAACCTCCTTTAATTTCCCTGTCTCACCGGCCTTAGCTGCAACCACTTTCATTCCCTTCTCATCGGCCTTAGCCTTGCAACCACTTTCAATTCCTTTTGTCCCACCGGCCTTTAGCTGTCAACCACTTTCCCCAATTTCCTGTCTCATCCGGCCTTAGCGGCAACCACTTTCATTCTCATAGGCCTTAGCCTGCAGACCTTCTTTCATTCCCTGTCCTCACCGGCCTTAGCTGCAACCTCTTTCATTCCCTTTGTTCTCATTCGGCCTTAATCTGCACCACTTTCATTCTCTAGGCCTTAGCCTGCAACCATCATTTCATTGTCCCTGTATCCCTCCTTGAGCTGGCCAACCTTCTTTCATTCTGTCTCACCGCCCGTAAACTCAACCTTTCTTTCCCATTCCCTGTCTCATCGGTCCTTACTGCAACCACTTTCATTCTCATAGGCTTGAAGCTGCACCTTTTCTTTCATTTGCCCTGTCTCACCGGCCTAGCTGGCCAACCTTCTTTCATATCCCTGTCTCATCGCCTAAGCCCTTTGCAACCACTTTCCCATTCTCATATGCCTTAGCTGCAACCTCTTTCCTTCCTGGTCCTTCATCGGCCCTTATCTGCAACCCACTTTCATTCCCTCATCGGCCTTAGCCTGCAACTCTTTCATTCCCTGTCCTTCAACCGGCCTAGCTGCAAACCTCCTTTCATTTCCCTGTCTCACCGCCTTAGTGCAACACTTTCAGGTCCCTTGTCTCATTGGCTTAGCTGCAACCACTTTCATTCTTTGTCCCACCGCCTTAGCCCTGCAACACTTTCATTCCCTGTCTCATTGGCCTTAGGCCTTGCAACCCACTTTCATTCCCTTCGCACCGGCCTTAGCTGGCAAACCTCTTTCATTCCCTGTCTCACCGGCCTTAGGCTTCAACCACTTTTATTCCCTGTCTCATTGCCCTTAGCTGCAACCCACTTTCATTCCTTTGTCATACCGGCCTCAGATGCCAACCACTTTCATTTCCCTGGTCCTTCATTGGCCTTAGGCTGCAACCAATTTCATTTCCCTGTATTCCCAATCGGCCCTTAGCTGGCAACACTTTCCATTCTTTGTCCCACCGGACCTTAAGCTTGCAACCTCTTTCATTCCCTTTGTCTCACCGGCCTTAGCTGCAACCTTCTTTCATTCCTTGGTCCCACGGCCTTTAGCTTGCAACCATTTCATTTCCCTGTCTCATTGGCCCTTACTGCAACCACTTTCATTCCTGTCCTCATCCGGCCTTAGTGCAACACTTTCAATTCTTTGTCGCAACCGGCCTTGAGCTTTGCAACCTCTTTCTTCCCTGTCTCACCGGCCTTAGCTGCAACCTCTTTCATTCCCTGGTCCTTCACGGCCTTAGGCTGCAAACCTCCTTCCATTCCCTTTGTCCTCATTCCCACCTTAGCTGCAACCTCTTTCATTCCCTGGTCCTTCATCGCCTTAGCTGCAACCTCTTTTCCATTCCCTGGTCTCATTCCCCCCCGGCCTTAGCCTGGCAAACCTTCTTTCATTATTTCCTGTCTACCGTCCTTAGCCTGCAACCGCTTTCATTTCCCTTGTCTCACCGGCCTTCACTGGGCCAACCTCATTCATGTCCCTGTCTCATCGGCCTTAGCTGCAACCGCTTTCATTTCCCTGTCTCCATTCCCGCCTTACTGCAACCTCTTTCCATTCCCTGTCATCATCGGGCCTTAAGCTGCAACCTCTTTCATTCCCTGTCCTCAATCCGTCCTTTAGCTGCCACCTTCCTTTCATTCCCTGTCTCACCGGCCTTAGCTGGCAACCACTTTCAATTTCTCATTCCCGTCTTGCCTTAGCATGCAACCCTCTTTTCATTCCCTGGTCCTTCACCGTCCTTAGCTGCAACCACTTTCATTTCCCTGTCTCATTGGCCTTAGCTGCACCACTTTCATTCCCTTGGTCCCACCGGCCTTGCTGCAACCACTTTCATTCCCTGTCTCGCCGTCCTTAAGCCTTTTTGCCAACCACTTCCCATCCCTGTCCTCATTGGCCTTAGCCCTTGCAACCTCTTTCATTCCCTGTCTCATCGGCCTTAAGCCTGCAACCACTTTCATTTCCCTTATCACCGACCTTGTACCTGCAACCTCTTTCATCCCTGGTCCTTCATTTGGCCTTAGCTGCAACCACTTTCATTTCCTTGTCCCACCGGCCTTAGCCCCTGCAACTCTTTCATTCCCTGGTCCTTCACCGGCCTTAGCTGCAACCTCTTTCATTCCCTGTCTCCCATCGGCCTCTTAAGCTTTGTAAAAAAAAAAAACCTCTTTCTTCCCTGTCTCACCGCCTTTAAGCCCTGCAACCTTCTTTCATTCCCTGTCCTCACCGGCCTTAGCTTGCAACCTCTTTTCCATTCCCTGTCTCATCGGCCTTAAGCTGCAACCTCTTTCATTCCCTGTCTCATCCGGCCTTAGCTTTGCAACCTTTCTTTCATTCCCTGTCCCTCCCCCCCACCGGCCTTAGCTGCAACCACTTTCATTCCCTTTGTCCTCATCGGCCTTAGCTGGCAACCACTTTCAATTCCCTTTGTCCCAACCGGCCTTAGCTGCAACATACTTTCATTCCTGGGTCCTCATCGGCCTTAGCTGCAACCACTTTCATTTATTCTCATTTAAGGCCCTTAGCTGCAACCGATCCTTTTCATTCCCTGTCCTTCACCGGCCTTAGCTGCAAAACCTTTTCTTCATTTCCTGGTCTCAATCGGTCCTTAGCTGCAACCACTTTCATTCCCCCCCCTCATAGGCCTTAGCCTTGCAACCTCTTTCATTCCCTGTCTCACCGGCCCTTAACCTGCAACCTTTCTTTCAATTCCCTTGTCTCACCGGCCTTAGCTGCAACCTCTTCATTCCCTGTCTCATCGGCCCTTAAGCCTGCAACCACTTTCATTTCTAGGCCGTAGCTGCAACTCTTTCATTCCCTGTCTCACCGGCCTTAGCTGCACCTCTTTCATTCCTGTCTCTCGGCCTTAGCTCAACCACTTTCATTCTCATAGGCATTGCTGCAACCTCTTTCATTCCCTGTCTCATCGGCTTAGCTGCAACCACGTTCATTCTCATTGGCCTTAGCTGGGCAACCTCTTTCATTCCCTGTCCTCACCGGCCTTAGCTGCAACCTCTTTCATTCATGAGTCTCACGGCCTTGCTTCACCACTTTCATTCCCTGTCTCTTGGCCTTTAGCTGCAACCACTTTCATTCTTTGTCCCACGGCCTTATCTGCAACCAACTTCATTCCCTGTCGCATTGGCCTTAGCTGCAACCACTTCATTCCCTGTCTCACCGGCCTTACTGCAACATCTTTCATTCCCTGTCTCACCGGCCTTAGCTGCAACCTATTTTATTCCTGTCGCATTGGCCTTAGCTGCAACCACTTTCATTCTTTGTCATACCGGCCTTAGCTGCAACCACTTCATTCCCTGTCTCATTGGCCTTAGACTGCAACCACTTTCATTCCTGTCTCATCCGCCCTTATCTGCAACCACTTTTCATTCTTTGTCCACCGGCCTTGCTGCAACCTCTTTCATTCCTGTCTCACCGGCCTTAGCTGCAACCTCTTCATTCCTTGTCCCACGGGCCTTAGCTGCAACCATTACTTTCCATTCCCTGTCTCTTGGCCTTAGCTGCAACCACTTTCATTCCCTGGCTCATCGCCTTAGCTGCAACCACTTCGTTCTTTGTCGGCACCGGCCTTAGCTGCAACCTCTTTCTTCCCTGTCTCATCGGCTTAGCTGCAACCTCTTTCATCCTTGTGTCCACGGCCTTAGCTGCAACCACTTCATTCCCTGTCTCATGGCCTTAGCTGCAAACCACTTTCATTCCCTGTCTCCATCGCCTTCGCTTGCAACCCCTTTCAGTATTTGTCGCACCGTCCTTAGCTGCAACCTCTTTCATTCCCTGGTCATCATCGCCTTAGCTGCAACTCTTTCATCCCTGTCTCATCGGCCTTAGCTGCAACTCTTTCTTCCCTGTCTCATCGGCCTACTGCAACCTCTTTCATTCCCTGTCTCCCGGCCTTAGCTGCAACCCTCATTTCATTCCCTGTCCTAATCGGCCTTAGCCTGGCCACCTTCTTTCATTCCCTGTTCATCGCCTTAAGCCGCCAACCTCGTTTTCATTCCCTGTCTCATCGGCCTTAGGCTGCAACCTCTTTTCATTCCCTGTTCCCATCGGGCCTAGCTGGCCAACCCTTTCATTCCTGTCCCACGGCCTTCGCTGCAACCACTTTCATTTCACGGCCTTAGCCCTGCAACTCTTTCATTTACCTGGTCCCTTCACCGGCCTTAGATTGACAACAACTTTCATTTCCCTGTCTTCAATTGGCCCTTAGCTGAAACCACTTCATTCCCTTGGTCCCCCCCCACCGGCCTTAGCTGCAACCACTTCTTCACGTTCCACCGCCTTAGCTGCAACCACTTCATTCCCTGGTCCTCATTGGCCTTAGCTGCAAACCTTTTCATTTTCCCTGTCTATTCGGCATTAGCTGAACATTTCATTCCCTGGCCTTCACCGGACCTGACTGCAAACCTCTTTCATTCCTGTCCTCATTGGCCTAGCCTGCAACCACTTTCATTCCTGTCCCACGGCCTTAGCTGCAAACCTCTTTCAATTCCCTGTCTCACCGGGCCTTAGCTGCAAACCTCTTTCATTCCCTGGTCTCACGGCCTTAGCGCAAAACTCTTTCATTCCCCGTCGCACGGCTAGGCTGCAACCTCTTTCATTCCTGTCTCATCCGGCCTTAGCTGCAACCTCTTTTCATTCCCTGTCTCATCCGGCCTAGCTGCAACCTCTTTCATTCCCTGTCTTCATCGGCTTAGCTGCAACCTCTTTCATTCCCTGTCTCAACCGGCCATTAGCTGCAACCACTTTTTCATTCCCTGTCCTCCATCGGGGGGGGGGGGGGCCTTAGGGCTGCAACCTCTTTCATTCCTTGGTCCCTCATCGGCCTTAGCCCCTGCAACCTCCACTTTCATTCCCTGGTCCCTCATCGGCCCTTAGCTGAACCAACCTTTCTTTCTATTAGGCCTTAGGCTGCAACCTCTTCATTCCCTGTCGCCACGCCTTAGCTGGAAACCTCTTTCATTCCCTGTCTTCATCCGGCCTTAGCTGCCGCCAACCTTTCATTTCTCATTAGGCCCTTAGCTGCAACTCTTTCATTCCCTGGTTCCTTCCGGCCTTAGGCTGCCAACCTCTTTCATTCCCTGTCTCAACGGCCTTTAGCTGCAACCTCTTTCAATTCCCCTGTCTCATCAGGCCTTTAGCTGCAACCACTTTCATTTCTCATTAGGCCCCTTGCTGCAACCTCTTTCATTCCCTGGTCCTTCACCGGCCTTAGCTCAACCTCTTTCATTCCCTGTCCATCCGCCTTAGCTGGCAACCACTTATTCTCATAGGGACTTAGCTGCAAAACCTTTGCATTTCACTTGTCCCTATCGGCCTTAGCTGCAACCACTTTCATCTCATCGGCCCTTAGCTGCAACCTTCTTTCATTCCCTGTCTCACCGGCCTTAGCTGCAACCTCATTTCATTATCCCTGGTCTCCATGGCCTTAGCCTGCAACATTTCATTCCTTGGGCTCAAAAAAAAAAAAAAAATGGCCTTAGCTTTGCAACCACTTTCCCATTTCTTGTCCCAGCCGGCCTTAGCTGCAAACCTCTTTCATTCCCTGTCTCATCGGCCTTAGCTGCAACCTCTTTTCATTCCCTGTCCTCATGGCCCTTAGCTGCAACCCTTTCATTCCGTCTTTCATTGGCCCTTAGCTGCTCCACCTTTTTATTCCCTGTCCCTCATTGGCCTTAGCAATGCCAACACTTTCATTCTTTGTCATACCGGCCTTAGCCTGCAACCCTCTTCATTCCCTGTCTCAATGGGCCTTAGCTGCCAACCACTTTCAATTCCCTGTCTCATTGGCCTTAAAGCTGCAACCACTTTCATTCCTTGTCCCCACCGGCCTTAGCTGCAACCTCTTCATTCCCTTTGTCCTTCCCACCGCCTAGCTGCAAACCTCTTTCATTCCTTGTCCCACGGGCTTAGCTTGCAACCACTTTCATTCCCTGTTCTCAGTTCGGCCTTAGCTGCAACCTCTTTCATTCCTTGTCTCATCGGCCTTAGCTGCAACCACTTTCATTCCCTTTGTCTCACCAGCCCTTAGCTGCAACCTCTTTCATTCCCGCTGTCTCATTCGGCCTTGCTGCAACCTCTGTCATTCTTGTCCCAACCGGTTAGCTGCAACCACTTTCCATTCCCTTGTCCCCTCCATTGGCATTAGCTGCAAACCATTCATTTCCCTGTTCCCATCGGCTTAGCCTGCAACCGCTTCGTTCTTTTGGTGCAACGGCCTAGCTGAACCTCTTCATTCCCTGTCTCATCGGCCTTAAGCTTGAACCTTCTTTCATTCCCTGTCTCATCCGCCCTTAGCTGCAAACCTTCTTTCATTGCCCTTGTCTCATCCGGCCTTAGCTGGCAACCCTCTTTCATTCCCTGTCTCATCCGGCCTTGATCTGCAACCTCTTTCATTCCCTGTCTCATCCGGCCTTAGCTGACAACCTCTTTTCATTCCCTTGTATACGGCCGTGCAAACCTCTTTCATCCTGGTCTTCATCGGCCTTCGCTGCAACCCTTCATTCCCGTCTCATCGGACCCTTAGCTGCAACCTTCTTCCCTGTCTCACCGGGCCTTAGCTGCAACCTCCTTTCATTCCGTCTCATCGGCCTTAGCCTGCAAAACCTTTCTTTCATTCCCCTTTGTCCCTCAGCGGCCGTTAGCTGCAACCTCTTTTCATTCCCTGTCCTCACCGACCTTAGCTGGCCAACTTCTTTCATCCTGTCCAACCGGCCTTAGCTTTGCAACCTTCTTTCATTCCCGGTCTCATCGGCCATTAGCAAACAAGTGATGCAAACCTCTTTCATTTCCCTGTCCTCATCCGGCCTTAGCATGCAACCTCTTTTCATTCCCTGTCTCATTCCGGCCTTAGCTGCAAACCTATTTCATTTCCTGTTCTCATCGGCCTTAGCTGCAACCTCTTTCATTCCCTGTCTCAACCGGCCTTAGCGCAACCATTTTTCATTCCTGGCTCAACCGTCCTTTAGCGCAACCTTCCCTTTATCCCTGTCTCATCCGGCCTTAGCTGCAACCTCTTTCATTCCCTGTCTCAATCGGCCTTAAGCTTGCAACCTCTTTCATTCTTTCATTCGGCCTTAGCGCAACTATTTCCATTCCCTGTCTCACCGGCCTTAGCTGCAACCCTTTTTCTTTTCATTCCCTGTCTCACCCGGCCTTAAGCTGCAACCTCTTTATTCCCTGTCTCACCGGCCTTAGCCCTGCAAACCTCTTCATTCCCTGTCCCTTCTCAGCCTTAGACTGCAACCTCTCTCATTGCTTTGTCTCATTCGCTTAGTGCAAACTATGGTCCATTCCCTGTCTCATCGGCCTACTGCCAAACCTCTTTCATTCCCTGTCTCATGGCCTAGGCCTTGCACTCTTTAATTCCCCGTCTCACCGGCCTTAAGCCTGCAACCTTTCATTTCCTATTCCCTGTCTCATCGGTCCTTAGCCTGCAACCTCTTTCTTCCCTGTCTCACCGGTTCTCCACACCTTAGCTCAACCTCTTTCATTCCCTGTCTAGGCCTTAGCTGCACCTCATTCCTGTCTCATCAGCTAGCTGACTCTTTCATTCCCTGTCTCATCGGCCTTAGCTGCAACCATTCTTTCAATTCTTGTGCCACTGCTTAGCTGCAGCACTTTCATTCCCTGTCTCACCGGCCTAGCTGCCAACCCCCTCTTTCATTCCCTGTCTGCAGCTGGCCTTAGCTGCTTTCATTCCTGTCTCATCAGCCTAGCTGCAACCTCTTTCATTCCCTGTCTCATCCGGCCTTAGCTTGCAACCTCTGTCATTCCCTGTCTCATCGGCCTTCGCTGCAACCATCAATTTCATTCATGTCTCACCGGCCTTAGCTGCAACCTCTTTCATTCTGTCTCCAGGCCGGGCCTTAGCTGCAACCTCTTTCATTCTGTCTCATCGGCCATTAGCTGCAACCTCTTTCATTCCCTGTCTCATCGGCCTTAGCTGCAACCTCTTTCATTCCCTGTCATGCTTAGCCCTGCAACCTTTCATTCCTGTCTCATCGGCCTAGCTGCAACCATTTCATTTCATTCCGCTAGCTGGCACTCTCATTCCCTGTCTTAGCTGCAACCACCTAATTCTTTCATTGCCCTAAGTCTCATCCTGTCCACCGGCCTTAGCTGCAACCATCTTTCACCTGTCTCACCGGCCTAGCTGCAAACCTCTTTCATTCTGTCTCATTGCGCCTTAGCTGCAACCTCTTTCATTCCCTGTCTCATCGGCTTAGCTGCAACCTCTTTTCATTCCCTGTCTCACCGGCCTTAGCTGCAACCACCTCTTTCATTCTGTCTTTATTCGCTAGGCTTGCAACCACTTTCATTCCCTGTCCCTGCTGCAACCTCTTTCATTCCCTGTCTCGGCCTTAGCCTGCAACCCTCTTTCATTCCCTGCTCATCGGCCTTAGCTCAACCTCATTCCCTCACGGCCTTAGCTCAACCTCTTTCATTCCCGCTAGCTTGCCATCTTTCATCCCTGTCTACCGGCTTAGCTCAACCTCTTTCATTCCCGGTCTCAGCCTTAGCTGAACCTCTTTCATTCCCTGTCACGCCTTAGTGCAACCTCTTTTTCCTGTCTCACCGCCTTAGTCAACCTCTTTCATTCCCTGTCTCTGGCCTTAGCTGACCCTCTTTCATTCCCTGTTCACCGGCCTTAGCTGCAACCTTTTCATTCCTGTCTCACGGCTTGCTGCAACCTCTTTTCATTCCCTGTCTCACGGCCTTGCTGCAACCTCTTTCATTCCCTGTCATCGGCCTTAGTGCAACCTCTTTCTTCATCCCGGCCTCCTCAAGCCCGTAGGCTGAACCTCTTTCCATTCCCTGGTTCTCAGCCTTAAGCTGCAACCTCTTTCATTCCTGTTCACCGGCCTCAGCTGCAAACCACCCTTTTTCTCATCGGCCTTAGCTGCAACCTCATTTCCCTTGTCTCACCGGTGCCATTAGCTGGCAACCAACCATTCATTCCTGGTCTTCATTGGCCTTAGCTGGCAACCAACTTTCATTCCCTTGTCCCACCCGGCCTTAGCTGCAAACCACCTCAGTTCTGCTCACCGGCCTCCTTAGCTGCAACCCTTTTCATTCCTGTCTCATGGCCTTAGCTGAAACCTCTTTCATTCCCTGTTCTCATTCCCGCTTAAGGCCTGCCAACACTTTCATTCCCGGTTCAGCCCTTAGCTGCACCCTTTCATTCCCTTGCATTGGCCTTAGCTGCAACCACTTTAATTCTTGTCCCACCGGCCCTTAGCCTGCCCACTTCTTTCATTCCCTGGCCTTCACCGTCCTTAGCCTCGCAACCTTTCATTTCCCTGATTCTCAATCGCCTAGGCCTGCAACCTCTTTCAATTCCCTTGTCCCATTCTCAGGCCTTTAAGCTGCAACCTCTTTCCATTCCCTCTCAACGGCCTTAGCTGCACCACCCTTTCTCATCGGCCTTAGCTGAAACCTCTTTCATTCCCCGTCTCACCGGCCTAGCTGCAAACCACTCATTCTCGGTTCTAACCATTGCCTTAGCTGCAACCAACTGATTCCCTTTTTCCCACCCGGGCCTAGCTGCAAACATTTCATTCTTTAACCCTGTCACCTTTCCATTCATTATCTCTCCTTTCCAATTCTTTACTCTCCACAGTCTTAACCAATTAGTTTGTTATACCTTTTAAACCTCCTTTAGTCCCATTTTCCCTTGCAGCACTGAATAACCTTATAGATCTCAACGCTTGGCCTTTGGCCTAAATTTTATATTCCATTTCTATAAGTTACTGGTAATTAAAGAAAAAATGAAACCAAAATAATGTTGGTAGCAGGGCTACCAAACCTGATTGGATTACTTTATGCAGATAGCTATAAAAAAACTTAAGGAAGCATATATATATATATATATATATATATATATTATATATATATATATATATATATATATATATATATATACATATACAAACTAGATTGTTTTGTAGCAGATTCTTATTCCTAGGCTCACCCAAATAGTATTAAAATGAGATTAATCCTATTTGTTTACAAACAAATAGGATTTTATCTTCCTGACAGCGTTACTTCAATATAAATCGCTAGAAAGGTAAAGAGACGAGTCCTTGTAGGACTGAAATCCGGGATTTACAACTTGTTGTCTTCCTGGGTGTTTATATGATTACTCTCTCCCATGAAATAGTCGAACGCCCCAAATACCCACTTTCAAGAAGCTCCCGCCAAAAAGGCATTAAATGGGGCGAAATGGATGTTGGCTAAAGCAATGGCTTTCGGCTTAAGCTTTCTGCACCTGAGAGGTGAAAGTCATAATGCCTCAAACACAAAGTCTATCCTTTGACGGCTTTATTCTCCTCCTTCCTGGGGATCTTATAGGATCCCTTTTGGGATGAAAGGACTTGTTGTCACTCTTTTCACTATTATTTTCTTTGCAGGAGTAAAAGGTTGAGAGCAAATTCGTCCTCTCTCTTTAACAAAATATAATTTATTGTCATTGGTAGACTCAAGTACCTCTATATTTTCTTAATAGCTTTTATTATTTAAATTTATTTTTCGATTTATGAATTCTGAATTTCTGACCTTGTTTTATAACTTTTTTTGAAAGTTATGACATTTTCTGTTGTGACACCAGTTAATTCTCTACATCAGTCACTCTCTCTCTCTCTCTCTCTCTCTCTCTCTCTCTTCTCTCTCTCTCTCTCTCTGCTGTGTATATTTAAACAGAAAGCTTCCATATACTGAACGAAAGTTTCCCTACATTTTCAACAGGTATTTTTATTTGATTCGGTTTCCCTGTTCAAAGTATCAAAATATATATATAAAATAATCAGCTTTTAAACAATTGGCAACGAAAACAGGATTTTGATGATACAAAACATTAGGCTAAGATATTGATATTCATTATATCGAACTGATTTATAGTTTAAAGGTGGATACGTACCGGGTTAAAACCTTTGGAGGGTCACTATCTAGGAAAGATCCTGTCCTGATAATTTATTCCAGTCCTCTGCGGTAGAAATCAGGCGAAATGTTGAAGAGGAGAGACGCAATCCGCGGACTACGGAAGGCGCCTTTGAAATTCCATGAAGAGTCCATTGTGTAATGGGAGATGGGTTGACTGTCGTGGTGATGCTAAATCTCTTGCCGGATGAAAGTGTGTGTGTGTGTGTGTGTGTGTGTGTGTATGTATGGGGTGGGGAGTGGTCCCCTTTGGAAAATGGTTGTATTGCATGGGACGGGTTACTACTTGGCGGAGTAGGTGGGAATGGATGGAAGAGAGAGAGACCTTACCTTACAGACCTTACATTTCGTTCGGGTTGCCCCAGGTCCCTCAGTGTGAGGCACATCTAATGTCTACCAGAGAGTTGCTAGTACATCTTCCGGTATATTTTGCATCTTCCAATCTTGGTTTATTCTTAAACACATCTACGCTCACTCCTGATATATTCCTCAGATGAGCTGGCAACGCATTGAATAGACGCTGCATTATCGATGCTGGTGCGTAGTAGATTAATGTCCTGTGTGTTTTCCTTATTTTTCCTGGTATAGTTTTGGGCACTATTAATCTACCTCTGCTTGCTCTTTCTGATATTTTTAGTTCCATGATGTTTTCTGCTATTCCTTCTATCTGTTTCCATGCCTGAATTATCATGTAGCGTTCTCTTCTCCTTTCTAGACTATATAATTTTAAGGATTGTAGTCTTTCCCAGTAGTCAAGGTCCTTAACTTCTTCTATTCTAGCTGTAAAGGACCTTTGTACACTCTCTATTTGAGCAATATCCTTTTGATAGTGTGGGTACCATATCATATTGCAATATTCAAGTGGACTACGAACATATGTTTTATAAAGCATTAACTCATGTGTTTTAGCTTTTTCTTGTTTTGAAGTGCCGTAACAACATTCCCATTTTTGCTTTACATTTTGCCAAAAGAATTGCTATTTGATCATTGCATAACATGTTCCTATTCATCATCACACCAAGGTCTTTAACTGCTTCCTTATTTGTGATTTGTCTCATTATTAGGTCCCCTATATGCATTATAGCTTTAACTTCTGTATGTCCTCCCAATCAAATTTATTGATTCAAATTTATCAGAGTTAAATACCATCCTATTTACCTCTGCCCAATCATATTCTTTGTTAAGGTCTCTTTGTAGAGCGTTCCTATCTTCATCACAAGTAATTTCTCTACTTATTCTTGTGTCATCAGCGAAACTACTCACTACCGAATCCTTAACATTACTGTCTATGTCTTCAATTATAATAACAAACAGTATTGCAGCTAACATCGAACCTTGTGGCACACCGGATATTACCTTGGCTTCATCCGATTTCTCATCGTTTGCAATAACTATCTGTTTTCTGTTGTGTAAAAATTCTTTTAACCATCTTCCTACTTTATCCACGGTATTGTGTTTTCTAATTTTCTTCGCTAATATATTATGGTCTACTTTGTCAAAAGCTTTTGCAAAGTCTAGATAAACCACATCTGTTTCATTTCCGCTTTTCATATTTTTGAATATGTTCTCACGGTGGACTAACAATTGGGTTTGTGTACTTTTTCCGGGTACGAAAACCCATGTTGTCCTATATTAAACAAAATTATTTTTTATTTAAATGTTTCATAATATTTTTCTTCATTACCCTTTCATACACTTTCATAATATGTGATGTACGACTCACAGGCCTATAATTACTTGCCTCTAGTCTTGATCCACTTTTGAAAGTAGGGGTAATATATGCTAATTTGTGCTCATCATAAATCTTGCCTGTATCTACACTTTGTCTTAATAATATTGCAAGTGGCTTTGCGATAGAATGAACTACTTTCTTCAACAAAATAGCAGGAATTCCATCAGGCCCTGCTGCAGCTCCATTTTTAATTTCATTAATAGCCTGCACAATATCAGCTTCATTAATATCTATGTCAGCTAAATATTCACTATTTTCGTCACTTACTTCTATATCATTATCTTCATTATCTATTCTAGGGGTGAATTCTCTCTTATATCGTTTTGCCAATGTGTTGCAAATTTCCTTTTTTTTCATTCGTTAATCTCCCTTCAATTCTTAGAGGGCCAATTTCTATTCTTCTTTTATTCATCTTTTTCGCGTATGAGTATAATAGTTTGGGGGTTTGCTTGATATTTATTAGGGTTTTTTCTTCCAAGTCCCGTTTTTCATTTTCTTTTGATTGTATAATCTTTTGTTCTGCATTTTCTATCTTACTTTTTAGTTCTATAACTTTCCATGCATTTTTTTCTTTTGCAAGACCTTTTTTCCACTTTCTGATTTTCTGGAACAAGATCCTTCTGTCTCTTGGTATGCATGACTGATGTTTACTTTTCTTCTTCGGTATATATTTATCCACTATTTTCTCTAATATTTTATATAATATCTCAGTATTTACCCTTATGTCATCATTTATGAAAATGTTATCCCAATCTTTGTTTAATTCTTCATTTATTTCTGACCATTTTATATTTTTACTGTAGAAGTTGTATTTTCCATATCCTTCCCACTTTTTCATTTCTTGCTTATCTCTGTTTTCACTTGCTTTGGAATGGACTGTTAATTCTATGACATTATGGTCTGAAAATACTCGCATTATAAACTATTATTTCTTTAACATAATTCATCTCGTTCACAAATACTAGGTCTAAAGTATTTTTCTTTCTTGTTGGCAGGTGATTTATTTGTTGAAATGTTGTATTCTAGTAGCATATCTAATAGCTTTTCGAATTGCCTCTTATCTTCTGCCTTACTATTTTACTTACTGTTGTTTTATGATGTATCATGTATAACCACAATCTCCTATTCGTTCTTTCCAGTTCTACGAAAGGAAAGTTGAAGTCTCCAGATAGGAGAATAGTCCAGTCCTTGTGATTTCTACATATATCATCCAATTTTTCTATTATTAAGTCAAACTCTTTAGTATTAGGAGGTCTATATATTACTATGTTCATTAATTTTTCAGATTCAAATTCTACCGCTATTAGTTCACATTGTGAGTACTATATTTCTCATATATTTTCCTTGTTTTTGTCTTTCCCATATATTGCGGTTCCCCCTTGATTCCTATTTTTTCTATCTGATCTATAAGTTTGGAACCCTTTTATTTGATCATCATTCAGTCCTCTTGGGAATACCAGGTTTCACGTTATATTCATATATCTATTTTCTTTTCAATTTGGGTTAGTTCTTCTAAGTACTCTATTTTTCTTTTTGAGTTACTCGTAACTATACCCTGCGCATTCATCACTATGATGGTTTGCGTGTTTTCTCCTTCATTTAATATTGGTAGTAATAAGGATTTTCCCATGTCTCTTTCTTGTTCTGGTATGCTGTTCTTTTTTTCATTTCCAGAAATTCTGACATTAAAAAATCCAACTTTTCCATAATATTTGATCTTCCTTCATCATAATTATTCATTTTGTGTCTGAATCTGCAATTTTCTCCGTTTCTGCAATATCCTCTTGCATAATAAATACAGTTATTATCTCTTGAGTAGAATTTGGAGCTGATGCTTTAACATTTTTGCGATGACATCTCTGCATATCTGTTGATGGCTTGCTTTTTTCTTTTACCTGATATCTTTATTCCCTCTCTTTATTTGTTTCTTTCTTATTTTGGATTTTATTACTTGATTGATTATTTATTTGATTATGATTCATGGCTACAGGGTGCATATATTTACATTTTTTGTCGAACTTACATCCTTTTCCTTCTTTTAGGTTTTTGCATATTTTTGGATGCAGATCTCTACAATCATCCTCATAGCCATCTAGGTATGCACATATACCATATATTTCATAGTTGTGACATACCTTAGGATGTTTGTAGAGAGAGAGAGAGAGAGAGGTGAAGAAAAGAGGGATTAAGAGGTTCTTTTTCCTATGATCTGATTAGACTTAACATAGAGAAGCCAAAGGAGGGAAAGTGTCACAAAAAAGAATATATATATATATATATATATATATATATATATATATATATATATATATATATATATATATATATTAGCATTAAACAGTAGCATTCCGTCGGCATTTGTTTCATCTTGTAACCTTTATGAAAAACCTGGCTAATTCTTTCTAAAATAAAGGTGGGTTTTATATAAGATGGGTTTACGTTTAGACATATAACGATAACGGGTTTCTGAGACCTTATAAGCAAGTGTCCCAAGTGTAGTATCTAAAAAAGGAAAGAAAATTATGAAAATCAATTGCTAGTTTTATATCTTCTGAGTTTTTTTTTTTACGAAGAGAAAATAGAATACAATTAAGGAAAAATATATTGACGATGCAAGTTTCTGTGAAGACTAAAACGAAAGACATTTCTATAGCATATCTCTAAACACACAAGCTAAAACTACTTTAGAACATATAGCTGTGATATGACCAAAATTCCCTTTTTCATTTATATTATTATTATTATAACTCCTAAGACGAGATAGATATGGGGATTATTAACTCGAAAATAATTGAACAGTATCAACCATCAATTCGGTTTGAGCAACCCACATTAGAGAGGCAGGTGAATATGGTGGGCGACAAAACCCCCACTTGACAAAACCCCCACACGACAAAGCCCCCACTTGACAAAACCCCCACTTACAAAAGCACCCATATATCTATTAGAAGAAACTTATCGAAACTTATTAAAAACAAAAGTTAGCGAAGTTTACAGTTGTAAAAATCTTTATGAAAAAATATGATTATAATGTCAAAATTCATTGATTTGTATTAAAAAAACGTTATCAAAGTTTACAGATTTTTTTAAATCCTTCGATAAAAAATAAGATTATAAAGTAAGAATTTACATATTCTTAAAATTTATTACACAAAAGATGTCAGTGTTAATCTAGCTTTGTTAAAACCTTTGTTAAAATAAATAAAATTAGAAGTCACATGTAGAATCATCGCATCTTTCGTAGCAAATATAATTATTCGATTATTGGCTTGAGCACCATTACCATGAAGAAAGAAAGGCACAGGATTTTCTCCTCGAGTCATAGCCCATTCTCCTGACATTTTTAAGTCCTTCAAAGATTATAGATCCTTAGGGCTTCCTTCTTGGCGTTTTCTTTGAACATATCTTTTAACTGTATTTATATTTCCCATGGCAAGTCTTACTTCTTGAGTCACACTCTCCAACGAATCCGCTACAATGAGACCAGTATTTCCTCTAGTTGATTTGGCCTGTTGATAGAGGGTTGAACGCATTTTTGTTACTTCCACTGATCCTTCATCTCGCTCATGATTATGTCTTATAAAATGACA
>NC_087206.1:16554911-16562411 GCF_015104395.2 Macrobrachium nipponense
TTTATTTTCGTGGTATTCCGGAAACAAGGTTGTAACTCTATTTTCGTAATATTCCGCACACATGGCTGTAACTTTATTTTTGTGATATTCCGCATACAAGGTTGTAACTTTTTATTATTGTGTTATTCCGCATACAACGTTGTAACTTTTTATTATCATGCTATTCCGCATACAAGGTTGTAACTCTTTTTATTTTCGTATTTTCGTGATATACCGCATACAAGGTTGTAACTTTATTTTCGTGATATTCAGCATACACGGTTGTAACTCGTCATTTACATGATATTTCGCATACAAGGTTGTAACTCTTTATTTTCGTGATATTCCGCATACAAGGTTGTAACTTTATTTTTGTGATATTCGGCATACAAGGTTGTAACTTTATTTTCGTGATATTCGGCATACAAGGTTGTAACTTTATTTTTGTGATATTCGGCATACAAGGTTGTAACTCTTTATTTTCGTGATATTATGCATACAAGGTTGTAACTTTATTTTGGGATATTCCGCATACAAGGTTGTAACTTTTTATTTTCGTGATATTTCGCATACAAAATTGTAACTCTATTTTCGTGATATTTCACATACAAGGTTGTAACCTTTTATTTTCGTGATATACCGCATACAGGGTTCTCGAGAGTTATTAGTTATCCTGGTGTTTTTATGCCTGCATATACTCACACTTACGTGTACACCATAAAATATTATGACTATGTACACGTGCACGTTTATTCCCGCACGAATGCCTGTGCGTATTTATGCGTTTGTATGCATTCACTGTTAACCTCTGTCCATTAGTGGCTTTGAATAATCAGTCATCCATCGTGAAAGTTAGAGTATTTTAAGAAACCATAATTGTTGCTTAGCTACTTTCTGCGTATTAATCCATCAAAGGCGATTTGGTACATCACTACACTTCCCTCGATTAATCCAGCTCACATAAGGATTATTTGATAAAGCTGTGTGAAATTTAACTCCACGTAGCGTTAATGGTTTTACCCGTCCACAGTACTGTTACAAGCAGATATATAATATAGGTATATATTATTTAATATATAATATATATGATATACTATAATTGATATATAATATGTATATTATATAGATCATGATTTATATTATATGATATATACTATATATATATATAGATCTATATATATATATATAGAGATAATATAGATATCCTAATATATATATATTTAATATTATATATATATATATATAATATATAAATAAAATTTACCGATGAACTGGTGTAGGTTTAATAATGATGGTTTGCCAACTAATAACTGGGATGTTCCAAGTCTCTTGGAAAATATGATTTAAAAAACTAACCCAGGAGTTGGGGGGGAGGGGAGCCGGTGGGAAGAGGTGGCGGTGTTTGGTCACTCTTAAAATTCTTAGAGCGTGGCAGCCATTATGTAATTAGTTCTCTTTGTATTGTGTTTAGAAGAAAACTCTCACTGGTAACGATTATCTTTCTATTTTTGACGGTTTATAGTCTTACTGAAATTATTAAAATCAAGTTCAATAGTAATCTTAACTGATTTGGACGGAGGTTGGAGGGAGGGGGAGGAGGCACTCACGACTTAATCCACAAATATCAGTAAACCTTATACAATTACTATATCGGCAACTTCAAGAGCATATTTTTGCTGGGAAATATCTTGATAGTGACTCGACAAAGAGAGAATAGGAAATATTATATTTAACTTGATTCTTTAACTAAAATGCCCGTTATAATGATTTAAGTTAAACTTAGTTATTACATATTCTTAGACTTTGATTTCGCCTGACTAAAGAATGATAATCAATCAAGCATAATTTGCCTGAAAAGTAGAAGATGAAAGTTTTTAGAAAGCTCAAAGAAACGCGAATTGTCTTAATTTGACAGATAATTGTTTCATGTGACTGATGCGAATTTCTTATAGGGAAAGTAATGAATCTAAAAGGTAAATTTTTATTCCTAATTTAAAAATTATATCCTGAGTTATTTTAGAAATGGTAGAAGTGACCAGTTTTAAAAGAATTTTAGATTTGATGTTATAACTGCCATATTTACAAAGGAAATGAATTTGAAACTACTAACCAATTTGGTTTACTAAAACGAATTCAGTTAACAGGCATTTGTAATACATAACCAATACTCTAACCGGAAATGCAGCAGCTTCATTAGAACAGCAGAGTCTCTAATACAAGCCTCTGGATCAGAGGGCAATAAGAGCTTTTAAAATCCAGTACACTATTCTGTGAAGCGAATTGTACAATACATGAAACTCTCCATAAATGAAAACAGTTTCTGAACTGGATTTGCTGGGAACCTTATGATCTTAGAATACGGGCTGGAAGGCAAAATGAACTTAGTAATTACTCTTCACAACAGCAGGAGCATTCATGATAAAATAAACATTTTAAACTAAACGCTTCAAGACAAAGTTTGGCATTAACGTCCTACTTAATGTAATTTTGCCATTAGATATCTGGGCTCTATCTTTCACATCCGTCCCATTAACGGAGTTTTCTCATGCTAACAGGATACATCCCGACAGTCTTATCTAGCTTAGGCCTATAAAAACAAGTGAATCAAGATTAAATTAATCTAGAAAGATGGGATAGGCCTGTCTCTAGAAGGAAATGAAGTTATAGTAATCGGGGTAAACGGAAAAAGCTAGATAATTCCAGAGTTACGAAGTTACAAATTACACGTATTTCATTTAATTCTGTCACATGCCTCAACTTAAAGTTGAAAAGGTCTAAGGCCTCCTGTCCAAATGAAAACTTCCTTACTTATCATACTCAAATAATAATGTGCAGTACTAGTTTGCTTGGGCGCTGACAACATCGCTGACAACCACAGTAGCAAAGAATGTTATTTGAATATAAATATTAAATCTCAAAGATTTTGTAAAGTCAATACACGTCTTCAATATACTATCCTTAATTCTACATAAACCGAGCCACTATGCATGTGTGACTAGAGGTAATTTTTTTAATTTTGAAAAGAAAAATAACTGAAATTCATGACTAGTTGTGTGAATATCTGTTAAATTGCAAGTTCATATTCGTTATTGATCTCTTATTTCACCAGTTTGCAAGGTTCCGGAGAGCCTGGGAACTCCTGACGTCGAGAGTTGCAATTCGAAAGCATTTAGGGAAATCTTGATATGCCCTTGCACTAGGGTTGCAATAAATCTATTTCGTTTTGCAGCATATGATGACGAATATATACATAATATTTAGTTTCCGATGGTGAACGCAATGTGAATGTGATATTTTAGCTTGCTTTTGCAATTCACAATGATGCAATGGGTATTTTTGTTTCGATTTTGTTTTTGTTAGAATAAACTAAATCTACCGCTCTGCCTTTCTTTTGTAGTTCACGTAACAAATTAATTGCTGAAAGCCAACCGGTTATATGTAAATCCGTTTTATGCTCTCTGTTGTTCCAATACGAATTTTAATTTTATTCGATTAACTAAACACAATTTGGTACGCGACGCTTCTTGCATGACGTAATACATTAAGAATCTGTAGGTGAAAACAAGTCCAATAAACACACCCAAGTTCCATGGTCTTATTCGTCCCTACCTGCTTTCAACTTCAGAAATATTCAGATCATTACTCACTTCACTCCAGAGAATACTGACTGCCGTGAAATGGGTAATCAAGAGAAAATGATTACATTCGTAACAGCAGCAATCTCGTTTTCCATGTGTTTGCTTCATTCGGGCTACCTACCAACCTACCTCCCGAGAATTTCATCTCATCCCAGATAGACAATTCAATCCCCTCTTTATGCGAGGCAAAAGTACCTGTCTCTCCCCTTTTCTTAATCTTCCATTTAATTGGAAATACTACGCAAGTGATCAGGCACCAGCTACGGCACTTCCTACCATCCCGCGATGGCAGCGTCTGGCAAAATGCATAACGGCGCCGTGGTAATTAAGGCGGGAGAGCTGGCAGGAAGAGCTCTTCAGCGAGCTCTTGGCCGGGCTCTCATAAAAAAAAAAAAAAAAGCCCAGGACGAGGTTCGAAGGGGAAGTGCCCAGGTGCAGCCTCTGTGTTATTGTATGGAGGTAATTTTCGACTCTGCTCTGCATATGGTCTTGGGGGAGGATATGAAAGGATGCTCTTGTCAAGGACAATAACGCACCTGATTTACCTTCCGACGTCTGCTGCTTGTTACAGATTGGGATGAATAGTGTTTACCATCGTAATGCTATTTTTCTTTACCTGTTTACTTTGGATATATTCTGTTTTACTTGTAAGTTACGTTGTGGTGTTATTTAATCAACTATTTAAGGCTAATGTTTTAATATTCCTGGTTATGTTAATATCCGTTACTTCAAAATATGCAGCAGTTCTCAGCTATCAGACAGATCTTACAGAACTGTGTATTGGTTAACAACTTCTCTATGTGGTAATATAGTGTAACTGGGAGTAAATTATTTTTAGTATCTTAGCAACAAAGGTAGCAGGATATGTATAAGATTAGGAGGAACTTTAAAGGTACAAGGCAGTCAACGTTGCACTGTATATAGGGATTGTTGGACTAAATATCATCTACAGAAACATACACACACACACACACACACACACACACACATATATATATACTATATATATATATATATATATATATATATATATATATATATATATCATAAATATATATATATATATATATATAATATATATATCTACATATATCTATATATATACATAAATATAATAATATATATATATATATATTAATATATATATATATATATATATATAGATATATATCCTTATATACATATATATATATCTATAATATAATATATATATTATATATATATATCTATACATAGTATTATATATATATAGATAGATCATATATATCTTATATATATATATATATATATATATATATATATATATATAGTATATATAGATATATCTATTATATATATAGATATATATAGGGATATATAGATAGATATATATATATATATATCTATATAGATAATATATTATATATATATTATATATATATAATATATATATATATCTCTATATACCTAGATATATATATATATATATATATATCTATATATATATATTATACATATAATCTATATATATATAGATAGTATATATATATATATATATATATACTATATATCTCTATATAATTATATAGAGATATATATATATATACGATCTATATATTATATATATATATAATATATATATGATAGAAATATATATATATACATATAATATATCTAATTAGATAGATTATATATATATATATATATATATATATATATATATATATCTATATTAATGGAATATATCTATTGTTAAATATAATATATATATATATATCTTGTTTATATATATATTAATATTAATATATATATATATATATATATATATATATATATATATATATATATATATATATATAATCCATGGAAATCATCTGAATATCCTACGGAGTCAGTGAGGAGGGAATTTCGAATACTCCATTCTGTTCTGTTCCCAGTCATCATTCTGCATTTCCAAATGTCAGCCATCTTCTCTTGGAAATTCCTTGTGCCGTCATGAAATAGATTGAATCTTATTTTTATCATTCCAAAGAAGTAAACAGATACTTTTGATAAAAACGATGTGGTACGCCTTATCTTCACTGTGGTGCTGCAACAGCGAGTGTTTATGCAAATCTACACCACTGATTTCCTTTCGAAGCGAGATAACTCACTGGATCTAATGATATGGTTTGTCATGAAATGCGTCTTGTGACTTTGGGATGTCGTGTTATTTCCTGTATCATGAGTGGTACGATACGCAATAATTTGCTTGGTTGTTTATAGACTATTTGTTTGTTTAGAGAGAAAGTAAATATATACATATACATACATACTTACATAAATATGTGTGTATGTATGTATGTATGTATATAGTATGTATGTACGTATTAAATATTGCTACCCTACACGTTTTTAGCAAGAATTTCTAGAATGAAGCAATCATCCCCACTTTTTAGCTCAAGATGGCATGACGTTCCAGAGAGCTGCATACCCAATTGCTTGCCCTGACCTTCTCTGATTGGATTTTTACCGGTACTGCGTTTATATATTTGCGTGTGTGTTTGTGTGTAAGCATGTATATAAGAATTCTAATAAGCATGTGAGTAAAGGTAACTACCTAACGAAAAGCTACCGTGATTAACATAAGGTAAATACAACCATATATATCAAAGGAGAGTCGCACGAGCCCATGATGTGAGGCCAAACAGAAAAGAGCGGCCGTCAAAAACTTATATAGCTGATGACCTCTAATTGCCAGAAATGAACCAAATCACGGGCAATTAAACATGAAAAAAACCCTGATGTAAAATACGGGACTAATTCTAATGACGGGAACCTCTTCTACTCGTCAATATGCTTCCATTAGACAGGCAATGGTGACGGACACAAAGGACCTTAATGAATGTTATTGAATTCGTCGGGTGGTGTAAATGTGCTGAACAGCACAAAGAATCCGTGTCTAGTAAATACGAGGGTTGATGGATTTACGTGGCTGGACTCAGCAACGCTGGCTTACATTTGCAGTATTTGTGTGAGGGGGAAGCATCTTCGTAAATATATTCATAATTTTAGTTGCAACCAAAGGAGTGAAGTGAAATCATTTAAGTTATATCGCGTGTACAGTTTCCCAATAGTAGACAAAATACGTGAGCATTCGGTGATGAAAGAGGCGATAGACAGTTGTGTTTCAAGTATTTTGTGAGGCCTGATAAGCGGCGATTTTTTATATCTATATATTTTAACACAAGGAATTCCAAATGGGCCAGGTAGCCTACATCTGGCCGATTATTATTTGAATGAAAAAAGAAAGTGCATCAAACTCTATATCAATCGTAAATAATTCAATTTCTTTTTGAAATCTTTTATGAGGCTGTGTTTCAAACTGGTATATTCACACGAAGTATTGATAAGAATCTATTCATGAGGTTCCAATAATCATAATAATGTATATCGATCATTAAATTATGTTACTTAATTTATTATGAGGTATTATCATATAGAAACTAGATCGATGCTTTTAGAACATTTATATAGATGTATTTTTTTTAAATAATATAGTCTTACATGTGGCATTCTTGTGATTCTCTCTGTAAATTTACTTTTTAAGGGAGTATTTCATCCTGTTTCATCTTTGCAAGTTATATACAGTTGCATAATTTTAATTATAAAAATACTGATTCTTAATCAATTATATATCTCTCATGATTAGATCATTACAATTTCCTATAAGGATATATAGATTCTCATGAGTGGAAATTCTGCAGTACCATAAATCACTCATGCTTCATGTAGATACTGCTATTTAAATGAAATAATTATTATTCGTATCCAGATGGGTCAATATTTTAAAGTATTGTGAATCTACTATATAACGATACAATTTATTGTGATGAAATCATTTTTATTCTTATTCGAAAATATA
>NC_087206.1:16567411-16572411 GCF_015104395.2 Macrobrachium nipponense
TGAAATAGCATCGCAACAGTTATGGTCACCATTATCATTACCTTGCGCGGCAATCTTCTACATATCAGAATTCGCTGATGTGAAGAGATAAAAGAAGTAAAAAAAATATGGTACAAAATTTTCCATATACGTAATATTTTTCTCTTTATGGCGTGTGTCATTTTTTTCTCATCTGAAATGGCGATATATACGAAAAACAGTAGGACTTATCATGCGACTCATAAAGTAAAGAAAATAAATGTAAATCTCACTCGCATTTTTTGAGGAGCTTTCTCATTACATCTCTCATCGTGGTTAACTTTCCATAGGTATTTCTTTTGAAGTAAAGATTATTTCAGCTTTGGTGTGTGTGATAGGACCTTTTAACATAAGATGAACAGAAGAGATGTTAGAATGATTAAAATGATTTGATGTCAAATTCGCGATACATCTGATAATGACAATAAACGTTATGAACTATTTTGATAAAAACAAATATATTTTATAATTTTGTTTACCATCATTGCAATATTCCCAATACCATTAATGCTGGAAACATAAAGGAAGTAAAATCTCTCTTAATGCCCAATAGAATACAAATATGTACCTATGACTGTTACAAATTAACTGAACATCCTAGTCGTATAAACAGGAAAACCTCTCTTTTAAGTTTATTCAAGTAGTTTAGGGTAATAATAATAATAATAATAATAATAATAATAATAATAATAATAATAATAATAATAATAATAATAATAATAGGGTCGGTTTTGTGGGACCCAATGAAAACAATAATAATAATAATAATAATAATAATAATAATAATAATAATAATAATAATAATAATAATAATAATTATTATTATTATTATTATTATTATTATTATTATTATTATTATTATTATTATTCACTCCTATAAATATAGATATGTGAAGTTATATCTCGTGTAGTAGGAAAATTAGCTTGAATGATAATTAAGTTGAGTGAAATTAATTTATGACAGGAAATATAAGCAACTTCATTTATTCACTATTACTCCTTTATAAAAAAAAAGATAATGCTGAAATGAAGGTCTTTTCCAATGTACTACACATACTAATAAAATTTGGCAACGTCTCTCGGACTTGGAAATGCAGACTTTAATGAAATTTGGCATCGGTGCAAAAAGACAACCCCCGAAACACATACTCCCTTTAAATTCACGGAATTGTTCTCCACACAAAAGTCGGAATTCAATTCCGAAATTTTCAGATCTGTTTTCAAGTGTCCTTGCCGAGTCAATATTCCGTGCAGGTAAAACTGATTCATTTCTGACAAGCCATATCTAAACATTTTTTCCATTTCCGTTATTTTCCGCACTTTAAGGCACTTGAAGCCGACTTCAACCGTCGTTGAGTTCTTGTACTTGGCGTAGAACGTAGAGACATTCGTTTGATTCGTCGGATTGTCCAGATTTTATTTCATCGTGTGCAATTGGAATTGTTATATATGAGGACAAAACTAAAGTACAATGTCGTGTTACTAGTAAGAAAAGGCGAGTGTTTTTGCGTAGACATTCGAGATAATAACAGGAATACTAGAAAAGAAGTGGAAGGCTGATATGAAAAAAAAAAACTTTCTTGTTCAACCTTCCCCCTCCCCCCCCACCAAAAAAAAATATTAAGTAAATAGAATATATTTTCATTAACATAATTTTTGGTTTATTCATGATTTCCTTACCTGTCTTTCAAGGAAAGAAAAGTGACCGCATAAACCGCCAAAAGCCATGATAACAAATTCAGCAGGGATGATTTAGAAGACATTACTACTCGCAATAATTCTTCCCTCGCTAGTTTATTCATTTCCTGGCAAAAGTCTCGTTAACGAAAATCACTGTAGGGTTCCTAATGTGGGGATAATTTCCTATGGTAATAAGAAGCACATAAAGGGTGATTAACTTTGTGAGAAGTAGTTTTGTCTCTATTAATGTCATAGTAATATTTATTCCTTTGATAATAAGGACTGACAACAATAGAGAGAGAAAATACACCGCTGATGAGAGCCTGAGTGGATTCTTTACGTGTTTATTCATTTGCCTTTCAATAATATAAGTTATCATTCACGATACTGCTCTTTTAATATTTGCTTATTTAAGTTGTTTGTCGTTTACTCTTTTGTAACAGTAGCTATTTGTTAAACAATTTACTCTCTGGTACTTTTATAATAGGCGTGAAAAAAAAATTGGTTTTTATAAGTAAGAAGTTCAATAATAAGCGTGAAAAAAAATTGTTTTTTATAAGAAAGAAGTTCAATAATAGGCGTGAAAAATATTTTTTTTATTTCAAATTTGACAGCATATACTATAATTGGGGATTTTAATTAAATATGAAAGATGGTATAATATACATAACAAATTCTGAAAAATATAGGTGAAATAAGAAATCAAATAAAGAAAATAATCAGCCAAAAACTGATATGTCGATTAATAGTAAAACTGAAAATATAAATGTTGCTTAGACACAGCTATGGTTGACATCAATGGCGTTTGATATAATCGTATGAAAAGTAGACACTTCAATCACCTGGTTAGTTTTTGCATTACTCAGGAAGTAAGCCTAGTACAAACTACTTTGTTGTTATTGCTGCTGATGTTGTTTTGGGGGTAGGAAAGGTCTATGGAAAACCTAAAAAGGTCTGAAAAAGGTGTTTCACTTTAAGTTAAAGATACAGGAATTTTAGGATTGGATATTTATGCTTTATTATTAGAATGAAAATGTAAGAAATGAATAATGTGCATGTTAAATAATACAGAAAAGTTATTTCTAATAAAATATAGCGTATTTATTTTACTTTTCGTTGGTGAAACAAAGCTCTATATGACTGTAGATTTTAACACCTTTGAATTTATGTCAAAAGTTAGGATTGTAATGTATACAAATTAAACATGAGGGGGAAAATCTTGCACGTGTCCCGAGTAAGCTGGAGGTCGGATTACTCCTGATTTCGGCCAAATTTGGAAGGACTCCATTCAGAATACACGGTATACAGTGAGCGAAATTTCTTTCAAATGGGTGATAATGATATGCGATAAACTTGGTCTTAGCAGTTGTTCATCATTTCCATCAGTAAAACAAAAAATATAAACATAACCCATATTTCAGGCTTTAATGACCACATTTTTTGTTACGCTCGTTTCTGAAAATCTATCATTCAGTCAGACCAACCACCAGAAGTCATTCTAGTATTACAAACTCTTTTTACTCTTTTGTTTTTTCCAACTAAAGTTCTTCGTCTGCATTAACTTCTCTGACCAAGTTCGTCTCCTTTCCCAATGAGTCTCCCATCACTACAAACACTACGACTAATTCTGTCACTCAACTCATTTTTATTCTTTTTTCCAGCCATAATTCTTCTTCTTCTTCCTCTTCCTTTTCTTCTTTTACCCAATTCTCCCTCTGTCCCAAAGAGAGGCTCCCCTCAACTTTTATTGGCAACTCAACAATGGAGGCCAAAACTTCCCAGCTGACCACTTCTTGTTGGTTGAAGAGGGGAAGCAAACACCGATATATATTTCTGGGTGAGACCAAGACAAAACCCTAAAGGGCGCAGGAATCCCGGGGAGTTATTGCTGAGGAAGAAAACAAAAGGACACTTAATGATGAACGTTGTGTTATGGTTGGAAAAGCAAATTTACATGAAATGCACCAAGCTTTTGACCATTCTACGTTAAACACAGAAGCATGACACGCATTTTTATCTGCATTTTATTTTGAGTTTGAAATAACATCCTGAAAATGTTCAAGGATTGTTGTTAGTATCAACTTATCTGAGAGTAACATCCTGAAGAACTTCAAGTTCAAGTTAGTTTCAGTTTTCCTATTTTTCAATTTTTCTTTTGAATATTACATAACTGTTTATCATCTTCCCTAAAGAATATAAGGGGTTTTTTTTATATACCGCTTAGAACCTGCATGGATGTTATATATATGCTTTGGAGATTTTCTAAGTATAAGAAGAATATGAGCAGTAAGCCGCAGTGATATCAATATACATATATATATATATATATATATATATATATATATATATATATATATATATATATATATATATATATATATATTTATATATATATGCTGCTCATATTCTTCTTCTACTTTGAAAATCTCTAAAGAATAAAGAACAGAATGTAAGTTTCCTGTGGTATATAAAAATCCATTTATTTTCCAGAGATGATGATTAATAGTTATGTAATATGCAAAAGAAAAGTTGAAAAATGGGAAAATTCAAACTAACATAAACTGTAAGACTTTCAGAGTGTTATTCGAATACTCGAATCCGAAGGTTATCTCTTGAAGAGTATGCAATCACTGGATGTTATTATTGCAGTCGCAGATATTGCCTGAGACGGATCAATGCAGATGGGTAAATAAGATTGACTGATGCAGTGATTTTCCGTAAAATGGTTTCGCAATCACCTTGGGATTGACGTTGTATACACCCACGAATAAATACAGCAGATCGTTGCATCCGTGTAGATACGTATAGAAACTGATAACCATTTAATCCTGTATGTTTTGGCTCTGTAAACGGGTCACAGTGAGACCCGATGTTAAGTATCATACGAGTTTCAGAAGCTGTAGTAAATGTCAAAAGGGGAATGGTTGCTGATAAGGAGATAATGAATTGTGGCATCCCGAAAGAAAATCCCAAGTGATGTAATTGGTAAATAAAAGGGACGAGTTTCATCCTTGAGATACGTAGAAGATTTTGTTGGTTTCAGTACGAAATGATATAATATACTTTTAAGGGGTCGTTGTATTTTTTTTTTTTTTTTTTGTAAGAATTAAAGTATTTTGGGTATAGCAAATGTTATATTTTCTTTCTATATTCAGTGCGTGTTGTAATGTTGGTAATACTTCAGTTATCTTCAGTATTTCACACTTCCCTTCCACCCCTCTCTCTGCGACACTCACTCTTCTCTCTCTCTCTCTCTCTCTCTCTCTCTCTCTCTCTCTCTCTCTCGTTCGCTGGCCTCGTGA
>NC_087206.1:16577411-16632411 GCF_015104395.2 Macrobrachium nipponense
AGCTTCTGCCAATCTCCATTGACGAACATCAACTAGCCACCCATATTTACCGTAAGCTCTCAAGACAAACCCGTTACAGAGAAAAAGAAAGCATAAGTAAAAGAAGCGGAAAAGGAACATAGTGATAGCGATAAATAGTAGGAGCGAGACAGAGAAAGATGAGACCATCCTATCGATGAGGATGAATAGAAAGTATGCATGTTTTTATTAAAATGTAAATTCAATGTAAACAGCGCTACGGTACTGTATTTGCTAAACCAGTATGTGATACTTCAGTGAATAATACAATTACATTTACAGGCTCTATAAATACATAATAGAAGTGAAATGTTGACCAGATCCTGTTATTCCTACTCACCAGTTCCTGTCTAGGACCGATCCTAAGAAATTAAGCGAGTTGGAGATTATGACGGAGAAAAAGTACTTCTCAATTAACTTTAGGAAGTCGAGGGGCCAACAAACAGTCCGATAACTTGACTTTTTGAAATTCGATCTTTTTTTATGAGATAGGACGTTTGACCTTAAAAATCTGGTAAACTTTGGATGGGTCCTTTTGAAAACTTTCGTTCAGTGTTATCCCATCCGCCAACCCCCACCCCCCCCCCCCTTGTTTTTTTTTAATCTTGCACTTTTCCTCTTGACTCTAAATGCGTGAGTGAATTTGCTGATATGACGAGTTCTGTATGTAATTATCACGTACAGAGTTGCCTGTGTGCTGGGGCGAACAAACCCACATGTACGGATGCGAAACGTACACGTTTTCTCCCACCCTCCCACACACACACACACACACACACACACACCCTCCGACCTAAAATCTATTCATAGCGGGACATCCGTCACTGATTTTCATATAACTTGACGGTTGAGCTAAGTTCTTCCATCCGGTCTTTATAAAAAAAAAAATACCAGAATCTTGAATAGCCTAAATTGCAGCGTGAGCATTTGCCAGAATCTCGTAGAGTGTATTTATCTGTTTAAAAAAAATGCAAGCGTCGAATTTAATTCCCAGGGTAATGTACTTCCATCATTATCTTTTCATTCTCAGATTATCATATGGAATCTCTCATTATTATCTGTATTCTATATTTGCAAACAATCTAACATGACCGCAAGCGGGGAAATGAAAAAAAATATGAATACTGAACAGAACGATTTCACACCAGCCGAGAAATAATTCATCGGTGAATCTTTATAAGATTTTTTTGGACACCTTTAACTTATACTTAAGCAACTGTAGCGTGTTCTTCATTCAGTCCATCGACCGGACTGTTTAATCATGCAAATCTGGCATTTATGCAAATTTGATATGAATCTTACGATGCTTCCGTTTAGAAAGCAGTACGAATACAGTTTGCATGATCAAACGAGAATAAGATTTTTGCTGATAACCACCAATCTTTAACGATTTAATGTCATGTGGTTGAAGAATCCTTAAAATTTTAATTTACGGAAGAGCTTTGTTTGAGTTATATACGCGCATATATATATATATATATATATATATATATATATAATTATATATATATATAATATATATATATATAATATAATATATATATATTATACACACATACACACACACACACACACACACCATATATATATATATATATATATATCTATATATATATATATATATGATATATATATATAATATATATATATATAATGTATATCTTATAGATATATAAATGATGATATATGTATATATATATATATTATATATATATATATATATATAATATATATATATCTTATATATAATAATATATATTATTATTATACATATATGCTAGCGTGTTTGTGTGTATTATATTATATATATATATATGTATGTATGTATATGTATGCGTATATATATATATATATATATATATATATATATATATATATATATATATATATTATGTATATATATATATATATATATATATATATATATATATATTTGTTATATATATACATATATATATATATATATATATATATATATATATATATATATATGTGTGTGTGTGTTTAGGCATTAGCTATAGTAAGAAAAGTTACCTACATTCTTCAGTTTATATTACATGGAAGAGAACGTCAATATGTAAATGGAACTTAGCGAAAATAAATTATGAGGTTGGAGAGATTCTGTCTGAAATGAATTCATTCCTGGGACGACAGATTGAGTGTGCAGAGAAAGACGTAAGGTTGACCTGAATGATGCAAGAATAGAAGGGGTTATTGTCTATTTGAGAATGGTGAACGAAGTACCGATTTGTGTAAGAAAGGCGATTAAGAGTTTGAGGAATCAAAGGAAATAGCGACCTGCTGTTTTGCATTGGTGACAGAACGATTTATTGGCTGAACAGGTTTTGTAAGATAGCCTGATTCAGGTAAATTTTCAGTGGTCTGGATGAGACGAACATTTGTGCACTACATAAAATGTACATAGGATGTTAGGTTGTTGTGAATATTATAGTGGAATAACTACCGAATGGGATGTAGTGGCATCAGTGAACCTCCTCCGATGCACTGTTAGCTTTATTTAAGGTTCTCTGCCGCATTCCTTCGGCCCCTAGCTTCAACCCCTTTCATTACTTTTAGTGTACCGCATCTTACCCTCCACCCTCTCCTAACAATTGTTTCATAATATAACTGCGAGGTCTTCCTCCAGTTACACGTTGAATACCTCCATTACTCTCAATTTACCTTTCAGCGCTGGATGACCTCATAGGTCCTAGCGCTTGGCCTATGTTGGTGAAAAAGAATAGTGACAAAAGTGTTAATAGCAATGGGCAATGTCAGGTTTAAACAACAGGGAAGAGGGTGTGTGGCCGAAGTGTTTATTGTGCAACAATTGGGAACCATAGTTGAACGTAGAGGGAAAGAGTACTAGAGGACCTGGAAGAAGCTTACCTGTTAATTGACAGTGGAAATCTGGAGTGTTTAGAGTCCATGTATGACAGAAGGTAAACCATTTGAGATGAACTGAAAGTTCTTTTTTCTTCTTCTTCTTTTGCAGTGGAAGCAAGAGAATTAAGTGACAAGAAAGGACAGAGAAAATATAAGCAAAGATCGAAAAAATAATTTTCCACTAAGCTGATGTGGGTCAAACAAGCTTTGAGAAATTTAGGTTTCAGAAACTTACGTTCAAAATTTACTGAAGATTGACAAAGTCCTTCCCATGAAAGCTATCCTATGCTTCAAATTTCGCCTGATTTCTTCACAAGTTCTGTCTTATGAATTATACCGGAAGAATTGCCAAAACCTTTCGCAGCAGCGGCAGCTGTGCCGAATAATATTAAATTCTGCCTGGAATCACGACATAATGATTTCTGAGAGCTCTGCTGTCTCTTGACATTTTCGGACCTCACTTGGTGATGTCAGTCATCCAAAATGCATTAGCTTCAGTTTAATTTCGATTTCGTACTGCAAGGGACGGATGAAGGCAAAAGTATTGCACAAGGGAATGCGAGCTTTCATTTTCCTCAGTCCGAGTGATTGATATCCTTTTTTTTAAGTCATTAAGATCTAAAATAATCGAGATACTTGCGGTCGATTTATTGAATTTCGTTTGTCACCTAAGTTGTCAGTTCGATTTACTCAAATGAGAGCATTCTCAGTTACACGTAATTTATATGTCGCACTTGACCACTTGGAAAATGAAACAGTGTGTGTAAATCCTGACCGGTTTTGCCATTTTGTCTGAGCCTTATGTCAAGAATACTCGACTAAAAGTCTCTTTGGAAGAGCTAGACAAGTTTCTGCATCGAAAGAAATACCACTAAATCTGTATTTCAAAGGAGAAAAGAAGAAAATCATACCTCATGACAGTCATGAAAAAAATAATAATACGCTCGAAGTTTAAGTAAGAGTTGTGATTCAGGGATATCTTCTCTAGTATTACTTTAGCATTCAGGTATCTTTGACACCATTTGGCCTAGATCAGTCGAGATAAAACATATTTTTTGTCTTTGATATCCTAAAAAAAATTCGTAGGGGGGGGGGCTAGTGCCGACAGTGCACCATATGCGTGACACTGTAGGCGTAATTGAAGGTCTTTGCAGCTTGCCTTCGGCCCTTAGCTGCAACCCCTTCCGTTCCTTCTACTGTACCTCCTTTCATATTATCTTCCCTCAATCTTACTTTCCACCCTCTATTTGACAATTGATTCATAATGCACTGCGAGGTTTTCCTCAAGCTACGCCTTTCAAACCTTTTACCGTCAATTTCCGATTCAGCGCTGAATGACCTCATGGGTCCCAGTGCTTGGCATTTGGCTTAATTTTATTCAATTCAACCGATATCCACAAAAATATTTTGGTCGGCAGTTAGGACAAAAAGCTAAAAGACCCGAAAGGATGTATGCGTTGCTTGCAGACCTTTGGAAATTCTTATCTGGCCTTTTGATGTTCACAGATTCGTGTATTAGAGATTAGTGTAAACACGATTTATTATCCTTACTCATCATGTTCACAGTATCTATATGAAAGAAGACAAGAACCACAGATTCTGATAATTAATAATCTCACTGTACAATCTCACCCACTCCCACCAAATAAGGAAAAACTGAGAGTGAGAAAAGATTAAAACACGTGGAAAACATCAGGAACACAATAGAACAGTACAAAGACAGGCAAACTTTCAATGGTTATGGAAATACAAAAAAGAGGGAGATATGTATACCTACATCAGAATGAAATCTGACACAAGACAACCCATGAGTGGGAGAAGGGTGGAAATGAAAGACGAGAAAGGACAGGCGTATTCGAAAACGGAGAAATGGGAAAGACAGTGGAGAAATAAAGACAAAGTTCTTGCATAGGGCAGAAGAACAAAAGAAATAGTAAACGAATATATTGGTGGGAAAAAGAAGAGATCCGCTTTACTTACACGACGCACTTAGATAACAGTTTTAACAGAAATAATCGCGAATGCAGGATGTAAAGGCCTCTTATTGTGTCGTGTTTTCAAGTTTAATAAATAAAAAATGTGCCGAAGTTTTTCAAGACCATGGCTAATTTTCACCTTAAAATAAAACAGAATCTACTGAGGCTAGAGGGCTGCAATTTGATATGTTTGATGATTGGGGGGTGGATGATCAACATACTAATTTGCAGCCCTCTAGCCTCAATTTTAAGATCAGTATTTTTTTCTTTTCACAGAAAACTAAAAATCCTCTCCGATGCCAGCTAAGGTATTTGTTTAAGTAAAATTTTGATTCCCTGTGAAAATGAGAACCGCAGTCCTCGTAAACCTGAGGGGTTTCAAGTGGATATAATAAGAAAAAAATCAAGATTTATCACACAATAAACGGTTCTTTATCCACCTGTTTACTGAATGAGATTGCATTATTATTATTATTATTATTATTATTATTATTATTATTATTATTATTATTATTATTATTATTATTATTATTATTATTATTATTATTATTATTACAAGACGAAGGAAATAAAATCAATATAACGAAAGAAAGAACATATACATATAAAAAAAAACGCCTCATAGTCAGAAAGTTGTAAATTAGACTTATAAGAGAATACCTAGGAGCTTTACAAGTCATATAAATAAAAGTAAATGAAATCAAAGAAAACCTTTGTACTCTCATGACACACGAACTGAGAAATTGAACACAGAGCGCTGTTGCAATAAATCCGGGGTCGTCAGTCAAATCCCTTTGACAAAGAGCTGAGAGGAAACGCTCATTAAAACTTTCCTTCTCTCTGCCAAGTTCAGTAACTCCTACATATGTGGTTGGGGTACAAAAAAGAAAAAAAGGAAAATCTCGCTAAGGGAAGTCCTAAGGGAACAAACAAGAGGATTTTTTTTACGAGCTTTCCACATAAGCAGGCTGCCAGAAGGCAGCGAGTACTTTAGGTAAATGGGAGAAAGGGGGAAAGAAGAGAGAAAAGTTAGGCGAAAGCTAATGAAAGCGTAGATGAAAGTCAGAACTAAAATACAATCGCAATTTGTGTATTCCCATGAGTGCTGGAATGAAAGTTTCGTGAACACTTCTCTATTCCGTGCGTAGAGTCTGCGTATACTTTTCCTTTGAGTCAATCACAGTATGTTGAATGCTTTGATTAACATATAAATATGATTCACTTGTCCATGACCACTTCTCGAAAACGTCTCATATCATAAATTAAAGGTTCCTCACTTTTCATGTAACGAAGAAAGATTAGATATATTCAAATTGTCTTAAAATATTTAACAAAAATGTTGATTGCATAATGAGACGAATCGATTCCAGTTATGGAAATGTATCAAATGGGTGCCGTTGTAATCTCATAACCCAAATGTTCCCTTGATTTCTCAGCACTATAAGTAATTATGTTTTTCCTGCTATAAATACTCTATATATTCCAAAAACAGCCAAGAGGTTGTTGTTCGAATAAAAAGAAAAATCTTGATTTACAAGATGGTCATTGGTTTCTCCATATTGAAAATTAGCACTGTATGGCTGTTTTGAAACACAGACACTTACTCACACATGTATATAAATACAATGAGATTTGTAAACAAACATGAGCGTCAAAGAAACGTTAGAATAAACCTTAATTCTTTTTCAAGTAAGGTCATGAATAATGTATAGAGATTATTGTTTAACGTGCTTTATAAAAGACAGACGCACTCACCATACACACACACACACACAGAGAGAGAGAGAGAGAGAGAGAGAGAGAGAGAGCTAGCATATTATTATACAAAAGCTCAACATCTGGAGAGCAATGAGGTCTTTCGGGGGGAATTATTAGGTTATGAGCTGACCACAGGTGTCTTTCCTAGGCCTAGAGGCTTCGTAGTTTTTCCAATAAGGCTTCGCTCAACGTATCGACGTGCCATTGATTTTAGACCGTTTGGAAAGCAGCTGTTCTCTATGCGGTAGAATAAATGGAAAAAACTCTTCTTCGAGCATTCAATGGTCAAAGATTCATCGAGTTTTATGTTACTGATTTAGCTACGAAAGACTGACGGACAATTGAAGGATAAAATGTAAAATCATTTTGCACCTACACAAGATTCACTTTCCATATACACATACTCGTGCACGCATGAATGCGCACTTACACAGGCGTATGCAACATCAAATAGTAATTTTTTATAATCTACACGTTCTTTCTTAAAGAAAGTACCCTATAGTGCATTTACTTTACTAAGATCGCTGTGGTGTGGCTTGTACAGATATCATACGTTGCCGGCAAATTTTCATGTTATGGTAATCATATTAGCTTCACAGAGTCTACTGAAATTGTTTTCATTTCTTGAAATGTGATTCTTTGTTTGCATCAGATATTTTGAATATATCTTATTTCGTATATTCTTCGTTAACAGCTCGGTTTCATTAATGAAGATGAAGATATGGCATATTTTTTCCCCGGCGATGCCAGATCTGAGTTGAGGGACCTATGATTTTTAAGAGGATTTAAAAGGTCATGGTCAATATCATTAAAGGATACTCGCTCTCGATCACCCACTGTGAAAAGTATGGACAGCCCAGCCCAAGTGACTCCCGTACACGTCTTCACCCACCACCTGAGGCCAAGGAACTAGTCTATAATTTCGTGAAATACCTCATCTTACAAAAAAATCATGAAAGTCCCGTAACTGATGTTTCGAAGGCTATCCAGAGTTATAGTTATTGGTAACTTCTGGCTTTCACCATGTATTTTCCTTGGTATGAGGCTGCTAACCTCAACGTCCTTTTACAAGGATGATCGAAAGCATTATTGCTCAACGGCTTTTGTCATTACTTTGTGACCACCCGGCCTTAAGTACATGATAGATAGTTAGAGCTGTTGCGAACACTGTCTAATCAGTTATGTAGAACCAGAGCCAAGAAACTGACAAAAGAACCGGTGTTACTTTCTGGAACCATCTTTCCTCAAAGGTAGTAATAATGTTAAAAACAAACGTTTTGAAACTTTTAAGAAATAGTAATAACAATTAAAATAAACCATTTGCATTCGTCTTTGTGTATAAAGACGAATTTTGCATATAAAGAAATTACTTTAACTACATTCTGTACCGATTGTATTGATGCTTTTCCCTCGTTCTTTTCGTTATTTCGTAGTCATAGATAATAAACAAGATTACTTTTTACTTTTCTCCTTGTCCGGTTTTGTAAAATGTCAGAATATGTTACTATGGTAATAAAAAAGTCAACTTCAAAAGCTGGCGAGAAAATCTTCAGCATGTAATGTTTTACTGCAGAAGGAAGAACGGAAGGTCGCAGACACAGCTTAGCTTGAAAGGTCAAAGGTTATATTCAAGGGAAAAAATTCCCAATTGTTTGTGAAGTTCTGTCCCTCAAAGGACTCGGAGATCTGAGAAGTAAAGATTGATGCAAAAAGTTAATATTTTGACAAGTCTAGACGCCAGGGAGAGTCAATGCTATTACGTAGTAAAAGATACAACGTTACATGCCTAACAGTACTTTCAATTTAGGAGATATACATTTATCACAGATAACTATCCGTAAATACAATATACTCTTTACATTTAGGAGATATATATTTATCGAAGATACCCATCCGTCTACATAATATACTCTTTTAGTTTAGGAGATATTTATCGAAGATAACCATTCGTTTGCCTTATATACTTTTTTTAAATTTAGGAGTTATATATTTATCGAAGATAACCATCCGTCTATATAATATACTCTTTCAATTTTGGAGATATTATATACTTATCAAAGATATCCATCCATCTGTATAATATAATAAACTTTTAATTTTGGAGATATTATGTACCTGTCGAAGATAACCATCCATCTATACAATATACTCTTTAAATTTTGGAGATATATTTTTATTAAAGGTAACCATCCATCTATGTAATAAACAACCGCTGTCCACCGGCTGTTACGTGTTTGCTTGTGCAATAAGCTAATCTCATTTCACCTACGTTGATTTCACTGGGGGGTATCCTGTATCCAATGTCATTAACGTCGACTGAATATTCAGGACAACAAAATTATTCCCAACATCGTTCCTTTCTTTAGGCATAGGATGTCGAGATCCATTTTGGAAGAGTTAACAATAATGGTGTCTAGAAAAGGTAACTCTCTCTCTCTCTCTCTCTCTCTCTCTCTCTCTCTCTCTCTCTCTCTCTCTCTCTCTCTTTAAAGTTATTTTTTTCTGTTGTAATAAACAACTTTATCTTCACCGGAAGGCCGAAGAACCTACTCTATTCGCCAAGCCAGTTACCGTTTTGTGCAGTCTGTATTTAAGTGGCTTTCGTCCAAGACACCTGTGGTCACAATGGGAATATGTGGGGATCCCGGTTTTCGAGGATTTATAATCGCAACGGCAGTTCAGAACGTCTTCCTCCAAATCCTCGGTGCCATAGGTAGGTGTTGTATATCTTGCAGGTGCGAGATCACCGTCTCATTATTTCTCAATTGATGCCAAATGCTTCTTGAGGAGAGAGCGTATTCTTCCAATCTTCCAATCTGATATCGAAGTTAGTTATTAAATCCATTGTTGCCGCTTTGTGCATATTGATAGTATTTGGCTCTGTACCTTGAATAGTATTTCAAAAAGCATTTTAAGCTACTTTCATAAATAAACCTTCCATTTATGACTCGGTTGCGAACTTCGTACAACAATAACGGATGGGGTTCGGTAAGGCGCTTAGCTTTCACAATAATAATAATTTTGCAACCCGTGTCAAGAATGTCGAATATAATGTTGAGCTTGTTATTTTTTTCGGTATTCAGCAGGATGTTGCTGATGCAGTAACACTTCTAAACTAGAACTATCTGATAGGTTTATGTTGTGCAGCATTTACCACGTTCAATAGTTAAGCATTTTATAGTAAAGATTCATAGTGTGTCAATGGGCATCAATTTATTTATTTAAATGGATCTTCATTGGTATAATTGTCACTACGCTTACATTTTGCTCTCTACCTCTGTCTCTATCTCCAAAATGGCCATTATTTTCAATAACACCCGCAATGATAATAATAATAATGATAATAATAATAATGTAATAATATAACTACTCTTCGTAGTAGCCATGATTCCCATGACAAAAGTACTAACAGAAGATGGATGCCGGGTACCAACTCAAAAGAAAAGAGGCAACAAAATCAACCATCTGATGTTCATGGACGACATCAAGCTGTATGGTAAGAGCATCAAGGAAAATAGAATACCCATAATCCAGACTGGTAAGGATTTTATCTTGGGGACAATCAGGATTGGAGTTTGGAATAGAAAAAGAAAATGGCCGCCTTAGTTCCAGCATACAAAAAGGTGAGCAAAGTAACGAGAACTGAAACGGGTATAAAGCTACCAGATGGGAGCAACATCAAAACACATAGGATGAAGACAGGCTACAAACATACCATGGGTAATCAATGGGAAGGGAGGAGATATAAAACACCAAGAGATGAAGGACACGATCAGGAAAGAATATATGCAGGACTCAAGGCGATACTCAAGTCAAAACTCAATGCCGAAATATGATAAAAGCCATAAAACACATGGGCAGTGCCAAGTAATCAGATACAGCGCAGGCATAGTGGAATGGACGAAGGCAGAACTCCGCAGCATAGATCAAGAAAACCAGGAAACAAATGACAATACACAAAGCACTCAACCCAAGAGCAAAGTACGGACAGACTATACATAACACGAAAGGAAGGAGGGAGAGGACTACTAAGTATAGAGGACTGCGTCAACATCGAAAACAGAGCACTGGGGCAATATCTGAAAACCAGTGAAGACGAGTGGCTAAATTGTGCATGGAAGAAGGACTAATAAAAGTAGACGAAGACCCCAGAAAATATACAGAGACAGGAGAAAGACAGAAAGAACAGAGGACTGGCACAACAAACCAATGCACGGACACTACATAGACAGACTAAAGAACTAGCCAGCGATGACAATTGGCAATGGCTACAGAGGGAGAGCTAAAGAAGGAAACTGAAGGAATGATAACAGCGGCACAAGATCAGGCCCTAAAGAACCAGAATATGTTCAAAGTATGATAGATGGAAATAACATCTCTCCCATATGTAGGAAGTGCAATACGAAAAATGAAACCTAAACCACATAGCAAGTGAATGCCCGGCACTTGCACAGAACCAGTACAAAAAGAGGCATGATTCAGTGGCAAAAGCCCTCCACTGGAGCCTGTGCAAGAAACATCAGCTACCTTGCAGTAATAAGTGGTACGAGCACCAACCCTGAAGGAGTGATAGAAAACGATCAGGCAAAGATCCTCTGGGACTATGGTATCAGAACGGATAGGGTGATACGTGCAAACAGACCAGACGTGACGTTGATTGACAAAGTCAAGAAGAAAGTATCACTCATTGATGTCGCAATACCATGGGACACCAGAGTTGAAGAGAAAGAGAGGGAAAAAATGGATAAGTATCAAGATCTGAAAATAGAATAAGAAGGATATGGGATATGCCAGATGGAAATCGTACCCATAATCATAGGAGCACTAGGCACGATCCCAAGATCCCTGAAAAGGAATCTAGGAAAAACTAGAGGCTGAAGTAGCTCCAGGGACCTCATGCAGAAGAGTGTGATCCTAGAAAACGGCACACATAGTAAGAAAAGTGATGGACTCCTAAGGAGGCAGGATGCAACCCGGAACCCCACACTATAAATACCACCCAGTCGAATTGGAGGACTGTGAATAGAGCAAAAAAAAAAAATAAAAAAATAAAAAAAAAAAAAAAAAAAATAATAATAATAATAATAATAATAATAAGAAGAAGAAGAAGAAGAAGAAGAATATATGTAGAGACTCAAGGCGTTACTCAAGTCAAAACTCAACGCCAGAAATATGATAAAAGCCATAAACACATGGGCAGTGCCAGTAATCAGATACAGCGCAGGAATAGTCGAATGGACGAAGGCAGAACTCCGCAGCATAGATCAGAAAACCAGGAAACATATGACAATACACAAAGCACTACACACCCAAGAGCAAATACGGACAGACTATACATAACACGAAAGGAAGGAGGGAGAGGACTACTAAGTATAGAGGACTGTGTCACTCGAGAACGAGCACTGGCGCAATATCTGAAAACCAGTGAAGACGAGTGGCTAAAGAGTGCATGGGAAGAAGGACTAATAAAAGTAGACGAAGACCCAGAAATATACAGAGACAGAAGAAAGACAGACAGAACAGAGGACTGGCACAACAAACCAATGCACGGACAATACATGAAGACAGTCTAAAGAACTAGCCAGCGATGACAATTGGCAATGGCTAAAGAAGGAAACTGAAGGAATGATAACAGCGGCACAAGATCAGGTCCTAAGAACCAGATATGTTCAAAGAACGATAGACGGAAATAACATCTCTCCCATATGTAGGAAGTGCAATACGAAAAATGAAACCATAAACCACATAGCAAGTGAATGCCCGGCACTTGCACAGAACCAGTACAAAAAGAGGTATGATTCAGTGGCAAAGCCCTCCACTGGAGCTGTGCAAGAAACATCAGCTACCTTGCAGTAATAAGTGGTACGAGCACCAACCTAAAGGATGATAGAAAACGATCAGGCAAAGATCCTCTGGGACTATGGTATCAGAATGGATAGGGTGATACGTGCAAACAGACCAGACGTGACGTTGATTGACAAAGTCAAGAAGAAAGTATCACTCATTGATGTCGCAATACCATGGGACACCAGAGTTGAAGAGAAAGAGAGGGAAAATAATGGATAAGTATCAAGATCTGAAAATAGAAATAAGAAGGATATGGGATATGCCAGTGGAAATCGTACCCATAATCATAGGAGCACTAGGCACGATCCCAAGATCCCTGAAAAGGAATCTAGAGAAACTAGAGGCTGAAGTAGCTCCAGGACTCATGCAGAAGAGTGTGATCCTAGAAACGGCACACATAGTAAGAAAAGTGATGGACTCCTAAGGAGGCAGGATGCAACCCGGAACCCCACACTATAAATACCACCCAGTCGAATTGGAGGACTGTGATAGAGCAAAAAATAATAATAATAATAATAATAATAATAATAATAATAATAATAATAATAGTTTAACGAAATTTCAGCATAGGGGATGAAATTCAAGCATTTTCAGAATCATCGTTTCATTTCATTTTTGTAAAATTCCACCATTCACGTCTTTCCTTTACTTTCGCTTCCTCGTGTGTCTACTCATTTCCAGTATAATGTCTCATACTTCTAGTCCAGTAAGATTTGGGTATTTTAACTGTTTAGGTGCCCACAGATACCCAGCTGACACTATCGTGCACTATTCTACTCCAAGCCCACAGATGCCTAGTTGACACTGTCATGCACTATTCTACTCTGGGCCCACAGGTGCCCAACTGACACTATCATGCACTATTCTACTCCAAGCCCACAAATGCCAAGTTGACACTGTCAATCACTATTCTACTGTAGGCCCACAGATGCCCAGCCGACGCTATCTTGCACTATACTGTTCTAGGCCCACAGATGCCCAGCTGACACTATCATGCACTATTCTACCTTAGGCCCACTGATACCCAAATGGCAATATCATGCACTATTCTGCTGTGGCCTCACCGATGCCCAGCTGACTCCATCATGTACTATTCTGAACTGCGAGGCGGTGCAACGGGCATATCAATGTCCCATTCACTATTATCTCGTCTACTTACAGCTGTTTCTCACCCTCTCCTGCCATCTGACTTTTAAGCTTTCCTTTGAAGTCGACGAAATCTTTTAGGTATAATTTCGGTGTCATGCCATCACCGGTGTCACAGTATAGCCGTGCAAATTGCAAGAGACTAATGGATAAGTTTACTTTCGCGTGTGATTTCCGTCCATATGATTCACAAACCTTTACGTTCAAGTTCCTAACCAACAGATCCTATATCTAATTATCTACACGCACACATATATGTATATTTATGTATATATGTGGTTGTGAGTGGGTGTGTACTTACACTATGTAATTCCTCGTTGGACGAGTGGTTTTCGCGTTCGCCTACTAAACAAGTGGTCCGAAGTTCGATTATCGGCTCTGCCAACGCGGAATCAGAGGAATTTATTTCTGGTGATAGAAATTAATTTCTCGGTACAATGAGGTTCGGATTCCACAATAAACTGTAGGTCCCGTTACAAGGTAACCAAACCAATTGGTTCCTTGCCACGTAAAAATATGTAATCCTTCGGGCCAGCCGTAGGAGAGCTGTTAATCAGTTCAGTGGTCCAGTAAAACTAAGATATACTTAACTTTTTTACACCTATATGTTTTTAAAGATGGATATAATCAAAGCTTATAAAATATCATTCACATTCATGTCCCACTTTTTCTTTCAGTTAACGCGCTGAGCTTATGGTGTCTATGGAAATGCCGAAGAACTGGCAACGCCATAAAACTCCAGCTTGCTCTGGTCTTCATCCTGCTGTTCCTGTTAGCTACGGTGATCCTCCCGGGCGAAGGATGGATTAATTACCTCGACTTCTTTTGTCGGAGTGAAAAGATCAGAGACTCCACGACCATCTTTTTCCTCCTCGCATCCGGGTTCATTCTGCAGTTGGAGAGGATGAATATAAGCAGCGTGGCCATTTACAGGTAGGCGTGCACCTGGGTGGTTGTGTAAAAGAATTCCATGATTTGATCTTCTATGATAAGCAAATAACCACTCATCTTTTATTTTAGATTGAAGAGAGAACTTTTAATTTTTATCCTCTCTCTCTCTCTCTATGATGATACGTAGTATGGTTACATTGTGTGATAATGAGGCCTTGATATTTTCTGGTATAGTATGCTAACGAAGTAGTCCTGTGTGATTTGCGGTTGTTATATAGTATTTCTTAAAACAAATATGTAATTTTTTATTGCTTTTCATCTTATTTTGTGGCCTTATAGTCTCAACTTAATAATGTCATAAATTTTCCTACCCAATGTACTGCTAGAAACAAATGGTTATCTTTGTTATGTGGTGTTAGCAGCTTGTATGACCTAATGAGAGATTACTTCAGTTTGTTTGTATGTGTGCGTGTATGCAAGTTATGTCTCTTTAGGTGCCATGAGCGACTGAAGACATGATAAAATATTCTAATTATTGCACACAAAAAAAGGACTAGGACTAGGGGATACAGTGTTTATGAAGATTTCCATGACAAATGACTGCGTTGCTTAATGATGCCGAAATTATCCACGTTTATATATCTTTGACTCTCAGCATGACGCCAGTTTCTAAGGCCATAATTGCATGATAGTCAGGTAACAACATTTCTTACTTAGTTTATTGCATGAAGCAACTGATTCTCCTCCCAACATTGAATTGCTAACCTGAGTCCCCCTTCCTCTCTCTCTCTCTCTCTCTCTCGCTGATGTAAACTATAATTGTTATGGAGATATAGAAAGCATAAAAAGTTAGTTATAAGTATTGCAGCAGCCATATTTTTACAGGTTCATTGCAGTCAAGTTTCCTCAGCTATATAAACGGATGACTCAGGTGAAGGTGGTTGCAGCGTTGGAGGTCATAATCTTTATTTACATTTCTATCCCCTACCTCATAGGATTTACACAGGTAAGCATTCTATTTCTTTCGTCTTTGTACCTTGACACTCATTATGTTGTATATGAGACTTACCTATCATCTTTTATATCTTAATTACTTTGGATAGTCGAAAGCCTATGAACTTAAATGAAGAGGTTTCCACTGAATGTGAAAAACAAAATAGAAGCATAGAGGGTGAAATGCATAGAATTTACTTTATAAGGTTACATTTGACAAAATAGGATTAAATAAATATATAAATAAATAAATGGGTCTAGTCTGCATTTCGATGGATAGCCTTCAAGAGAACCAAATGTCATCGGCTCATAAGTCCAATAAACCCTATGGGATAGGGTGTAGCCTTGCAACCTCACCACTTAAATTCGTGCTAAAATGCTTTAAGGGAATGTCATCTCTGAGGAATAAAGAAAAAAACATACACACATCATATATATATATCTATATATATATATATCTTATATATATATATATATATATATATATATATATATATATATATATATATATATTGTTATGACCTTATTTACGGCCGTAATTTCAAGGGTTTTGGTCTCTACTCAGAATTTGCGGTCCGTAAAGAAAAATGCCACTTTGGAACAAAAGAACAAACATCAACAAAAGTTACAATATTTATTTACACAAAGAAAAAGGTAATGGTTGTTAAAAATAATAATCAAAATGAATATATAAAACAAGGAAAACCAACCTTCAGATCTTTAAAAGGTCGCCTACATGTAAATTGAACCCCTAAAGCAAGGAATGGGAAATTTTAAATATCATAACTTTAGGTAGGTACTATCTAATCACTGGCCTGATAAAGCAAGAGAAAATGAATGGAGAACTTAATATTATTCCTACCTAACACATACAAACTAACTTAAAGACTAAACTTGAGTTAAGTTAATAAACAATAAATTACAAAAATAACCTTACAAATTGATTCAAAGGAATAACCACGAGAGGCTTAGTGGATCATCTCATCAGGTCATACAAAGGTCCAGAAGACCGTACTGCAAACAGGGGCGTCTTAAATCGCTATAAAAATAACTCATACCTGTAGAAAGCCGCCCTACTTGTCTCCACGAGTTCCAAGAGCTCGCTGACCCTGATGAAAAGGGCCAATCTGCACAAGCTGCAACGCCTGTAGGCAACTCAAAGCACCACAGGAACTCCGAGGGTGGTAGCCTCCGAGAATCCGGGACGCCAATGGATCTCGCACGCCACAAACTGCACCGTTCTATGTAAGTACGGGCCAACTCATTCGGAATCCTTCCGACAAAGGAAGGAAGGGGCGTGGCTGGCGAATGCCGCAGGTGACAAACACCAGCGACCACACACAGGGCAGCGAAGGATTAAAGAAGCCGTGATCCAAATCTCCGTACAAAAGCGGCAGAAGTGACCTTAAATTCAGTGGTAAAGCGTCAGGCTGTGAGGAGGAACTCGAACTAACTCTGTCACGCATCACCACCCTTATGATGAAGCCTTCCACTCGAGTCAACACAGCTCATAGGAGAGAAAAGCAACGATTGTTAATAAGGCACTTCAGTAGTTCACTAATACAGAGGGAGAAGGTGGTAAACAAAACGCCTAAGAAAAACAAAGCAAACCTGCAAAATCATATGACTCCCTTACAGAGTTCATCAAACTAAGAAAGAGCTTAAATGGACGAGAAACGATACTAGCTTGTTAATAAACTTAACATAAAACAAGATCAAAAGGTTGGACACAACTATTAACAAATTATAATTAACAAATTATAATGAAATTACTTTAATCTAATACTTTTCTCGCCCTGCAAAAGTTTTTTTATCAAATAGAGTAAAAATTTTTTGCACAACCAAAAGAAACATTTAAAGCTTAAAATAGCACCAAACTTAAAAGTAAAGATAACCTTAATGTAAACATGCATAGGACTGTCTAATAAAGCACACACAATCGTGTATTACACATTCTGAAAAAAAAGGTCAGCATTAAATACACCTCAGTTATATGCTTAAACATACCAATATATAAACAGCCTAATTAAATACAAAGCCTGGAAATTTAAACAAATTAATCGAATATAATTCTTAAGCCAGCAACAAAATGTACTAAATCAGAAAATGATAAAGTTCTGAAATTCCAAAAGTTCTTGCTAAAATTAGAGTCATCACAAATGGCACAAAGAACTACCTATCAGCTAATAAGAAACTGACTAATATAGAACCGAATATTTCTTACAACTAATACTTGAACAAAACAAAAAAAAACTGGCAAAAGAAAATTACCATATAAATAAACGAAACAACCGAACAATGTCGGATCAAACCATAAAGTTAGAACTTGTCTTCACTGCAACTGAACAAGGAGAGAAACGAGCAGGGCGAAATAGGCAGGGGAAGACCAACAAAAGTAACACTTTACATCCTAGACAAGGTGTCCGGAATCTTATTATCAGATCCTTTAATATGCTTAATTAACAAGTTGAGTTCTTGCAGTTGCAAGGCCTAACGTAAAATCCTTCGGTTAGATCCTTTCATCCGTTCAATAAGCACTAACGGATTATGATCCATCTATACCTCCACTGGAAAAGAAAGATTGGTTAAGTATGGTTTAAAATGAGATATAGTGCGGATCAAGGCGCGAGCCTCTTTCTCGATAGTTGAATACTTACGCTCACTGTTAACTATTTGCTGTAGTAGGATACTGGGTACACCTCCTCGTCCTCACCTTTTTGAAAGAGAACGCCTCCAGTGCTTACATCCCTAGCGTCAACAGCAATTATAAATGGAGCTTGAAAATCTGGAGAAATCAAAATAGGTTTAGACATAAGAATAGTCTTAATTTTAATAAATGCTTCTTCACACTCGCAATGTCAGAAAAGTTCCTAACGAAGCTTCTATAGTAGCCCATCATACCAAACACCCTTCGAACTTCTCGGACATTGCACGGTCTCTTTAGATTATTTTCTCTGACCCATCAGGAAGCACCTCTGCCACCAAAGAAACCGATTCATACCCTGTTTCCAAACGATCAGATCTACTAGAGACATAAGGTTTCAGTCTGTTGATGTGAAAAATTCGACACTTTCGCTTGGTCCCGGGAGCTTCTATTTCATAAATAAGATCAGATAACTTCCTCAAAACCTTCCAAGGCCCCTTATACCTTGGTTCAAGGAAGTTATCCGAATCTGTACCCAACACCAAAACTAATTCCCCAAGCTCAAACGACCGTCCTCGAGTTTTCTTGTCATAATTGATTTTCATAGCAGCCTGAGAGCTAGCTAAATTCTCTAAAGCAAACTTCCAGGCATTAGAAAGTTTTCCTCTAAGACCAGAAACAAATTCACCCACGTTCGTCTCCTTCATTCAATCAGATTCCAAAACTTCATATAAAATTTCCAAAGGTCCCAGTATTTTATGTCCAAAGACTAATTCAAAAGGAGCGACGCCCCTGGGTGAATTTGGGCGACTTCTAAGAGCAAAGATAGCAAAAGGAAGACCCTTATCCCATTCCTCTCCATGCTCATAACAAAATCTCTTTAAAATTGATTTAAGGATTTGATGGAATCTTTCCACCACTCCCTGACTCTTGGATGGTAAGGAGAACTAGTAGTGTGCAGAATGGCCAGATCTGCACACTTACTTCGAAATTCATTACTAGTAAAATTAGTTCCACAATCAGTTTGGATCTTACGAGGGATTCAATACCTCGAATAGAAAATTACCAACTGCTCAAACACAACCTTAGATGTGACTTTCTTCATGGGAATAGCTTCGGGAAATTGTGAGCCCGATCGATCACAGTCAGTAGTTAGGCAAAGGTCCTATTATATCAACTACCAGCTCATTAAATGGCTCCCCAATAGCTGGTATGGGATATAAAGGTGCTTTTACAATTGTCTGATTAGGTTTACCTACCACTTGGCACACCGGACATTCTTTTAACATATTGTTTCACTGGCGATTTCATTCCTGGCCACCAAAAACATTTAGCCAACCTTCCAGACACAAAAATGACCAGAGAATGAATCATCATGAGATAAATTTAATATTTGTCTCTGAAATTAAGGCGGCACTACTATTTGCTCAATACGGGACATTTGGAGATCATTAGCAACTAGGGGACGAGTCACCCTATATAATATGTCCCTTTTTACCCAGAATCGAGGCTTCGTCAAGTCAGAAGTATCACCGAAATTAAAATTAATCTCTCTCTTCTGGGCTTCAATTAAGCTGCTCGATCCCAATCAGGAATTACATTATCACTACTTACTACACTACTTACTACAGACCCGGGTCTTCCTACATCTACGTTTACCTCTAAACTATTCAAATTTAACTCCTCATTATTATCTAATAAGTCTGCAGCTCTTGCTGCAGCTCTAGTTGTAACTGCTACTGGACACTTATTGATTGACAATATTTGGAATAATTCCTGGCCATCACTATTAACCATATCATTTCCTAATATGCCTAAATTCCAGCTATAGGAACTCTCTCGACAACGGCCAACTCTGTCTTTCCATAATATCCGGGGAATGGCAACATTATCTCTGCTAAAGGAGCTGAAACTATTGTGTTCAGGACACCTTCCAGAACAATAAAGTTCCCTGAATACTTCACCAAACCTTTTAAACTGCTTTCCAGCACTAACGACAGAGCAGACCCTGTATCTCTCAAAAACTTAACTTCAATAATGACAGAATTATATATTACTTTACCAGGCCATATGTATTTATCATATTTCAGTCATTCCTATGGATTATTATTTCCATCTCCGGGCGCAATATTACCACCACTACCACTATTTATTATGGGTAATTTTACGTCAGGAGATGCACTTGGCATTAAAGCCACAGGATTATTCCTTTGAAGATAATTTTCTCTGGCATGACACTGAGCATGGAAATGACCGGGTTTGTTACACCAGAAAAAAATCTTCATATTACTGTTTCTTGTCCCAGAACTACTTCCTTTGGAAAATACACAAGTACCAGGTTTCCTCGTGTATTTTCCATTCTTACTACTTGGGAAAATATTCTGGGCCACAGAATTGCCTGAACCTGTTCTATGGGTCAAGAAAAATTCGTCAGCCACTTGAGCTGCCTTACCTAGATTAGTGGCCTTTACTTCTTCCAAATAAATTTTCAGTTCTTTGGAGCAAGATTTCTTAAACTCTTCCAAAAGCATGAGTTCTCTCAAGGAAGAAAAAGTGACAACTTGACGACTCTTCAAACTGTTCCTCCTTGAACCTAGCGAATTCTACATAAGATAATGATGGATGCTTATTAAAGTTTCTAAACTTTAACCTGTATGCTTCAGGGACCAAATCATAGGCTTTTGAAATTAGTGCCTTTACCTAATGATAATCCCTGGCTATCCCCTCCTCAAAGGCATTATATACCTGGATTACCTTGCCCACCAATTTACACTGAATCAACACTGTCCACATCTCTGGTGGCCAAGACAACCGAGCAGACGCCCTCTGAAAGGCCTTGAAGAATTCAGGAACATTTTTCATAAAAAATGGGGACCAATTTTAATGCAGCCCCAATATTAAACCTATCAGACTGACCACCTCATGGGGTGCTAAATTGGTTAGGAGCCCCCTGTAACCTAGCCACTTCCAAATTAAGGTTGGCCATCTCTATCTCATGCCTCCTCACCCTCTCGTTCTCTGCATGCTCCAATTTTAACAACTATTTTTTTTACAAATTAAATCATATTCCTGAATTTCATTTGAATCAATTTACCGGAACCATAGGAACTGCTGGGCCTAAATTCTCTTCAATCAAGAAAGGGTTTGTGGTTATATTTCCTCTTGGCAGCAAATTGGCTGGACCTTCATAAATGATTCCAGTCTGAGTAGGATCATCAAATAACGAAAAACCTGCACCACCACTAATGCCATTATCATCTGCAACTACCATATCATCATTTCCTAATTCACTACCTTTATCACTAATATATTCCCCAACTAACCCTTCAGCCTCAGCAAAACCTTGCATAACACTGTTCTTTACCATTATTAGTAACTTCCTCTCTGTATCAGTCATTTTGAACGGAATACCCAGCCACCTAGCACAACTAACCAGATACTCTTTACCTAATATTGGTAAATGCCTAATACAATCGTCAGACCCTAAGAACTCTGCAGGACTAAACTCAAAGTCTTCCAAATTATCCATAGTGTTAGGAGAGAAAGGTATATCCACAAATAAATACTATAATCTCCACTGAGGAGTGTCCCAAAGTCCCAATTACTGTGTACACCTGAGCGCAAATCCTGTCACTGTCGCCAGATTGTTACGACCTTATTCATGGCCGTAATTTCAAGGGTTTTTGTCTCTATTCAGAATTTGCGGTTAGTAAAAAAACTGTAACAGAAACTTAGGAACAAAAGAACAAACATCTCAACAAAAGCTACAATATTTATTTACATAAAAGAAAAAGGTAATGGTTGACAAAAATCATAATCAAAATGAATATATAAAAAAAGGGAAAACCAACCTTAAGATCTTTAAAAGGTCACCTACAGCTAAATTGAACCCTAAACCCAGGAATAGGAAATTTTAAATATCATAACTTTAGGTAGGTACCTTCCAATCACTGGCCAGATAAAGCTAACCTAAGAAACTAAGTTAGGCAAAAGGAAGCAAGAGAAAATATTTGGGAAACTTAATATTATTTCTACGTAACACATACAAACTAACTTAGACGCTAAACTTAAGTTAATAAACAATAAATTACAAAAATAACCTTACAAATTGATTCAAAGGAATAACCACGAGTGGCTTAGTGGATCATCTCATCAGGCTATACAAAGGTCCTGCAAACAGGGGCGAGCAAATCTACAGGTACCCAGCGATCCACGATCGTTTTAAATAGCTATAGAAATATCTCATACCTGTAGAAAGCCGCCCTACTTGTCTCCACGAGTTCCAAGAACTCACTGACGCTGATGAAAAGGGTCAATCTGCACAAGCTGCAATGCCTGTAGGCAACTCAAAGCACCACAGGAACTCCGAGGGTGGTAGCCACCGAGAATCCGGGACGTCAACGGATCTCGCACGCCACAAACTGCACCGTTCCATGTAAGTATACGGGCCAACTCGTTCGGAATCCTGCCGATGGAGGAGGGAAGGGGCGTGGCTGGCGAATGCCGCGGGTAACTAACACCAGCGACCACACACAGGGCAGCGAAGGATTAAAGAATCCGTGATCCAAATCTCCGTACAAAAACTGCAGAAGTGACCTAACATTCAGTGGTAAAGCGTCAGGCTGTGAGGAGGAACTCGAACTAACTCTGTCACGCATCACCACCCTTATGATGAAGCCTTCCACTCGAGTCAACACAGCAAATAGGAGAGAGAAACAACGATCGTTAATAAGGCACTTCAGTAGTTCACTAATACCGAGAGAGAAGGTAGTAAACAAAACGCCTAAGAAAAACAAAGCAAAACTGCAAAATCATACAACTCCTTTACAGAGTTCATCAAACTAAGACAGAACTTAAATATACGAGAAACGATACTAGCTTGTTAATAAACTTAACCTAAAACAAGATCAAAACGTTGGACACAATTATTAACAAATTATAATTAACAAATTATAATGAAATAACTTTAATCTAAACGTATATATATATATATATATATATATATATTATATATATATATATATATTAGATTATATGATATATATATATATATATATATATATATATATATATATATATACATACATATATATATATATTAATTATATAGATATATATATATATATATATATATATATATATTATACATACTTACATATATATATTATACGACATACATATATATATTATATATATATATACGTAATATATATATATATATATATATATATCTAATATATATAGATATATATATATATATATATATATATATATATATATATATATATATATATATATATATATATATATATATATATATATAATATATATATATATATATATATATATATATATATATATATTATATATATATATCTATATATATATACGTATCTCTATATATTATATCTATATATATATATATATATATCTTATATATATATATATATATGTATGTATGTAAATAAATATAATATGTATGTATGTATAATACTATATATATATATAATAATATATATATAGTATATATATATGTTATGTATATATCTATATATATATATATATATATATATATATATATATATATATATATATATAATGACTGGTAAAAATGTTCTGTAACAACAGAATTCCATCTAATAAAAGGAGCCCATAAAAACACCAAAATGTAGAGAGAAAAGTACTATATTTCAGAGACTGCTGTCTCTCTCTTCAGGTATATCTATATATATCTATAGTATATATATATATCAATATTAATAGTATATATATAATATATATGTATATATATAAAGTTATAATAATGATTTTTTATATAATAATATATGTAATATATATATATGATATATAATTATATATTTATGAAAATTAAATAAATATATAAATAAACACATATATACATACATATTAACCCTTAAACGCTGAATGGACGTATTAAACGTCGAGTCAAAATGTCTCCCGTATGCCGAATGGACGTACCATACGTCGACTCAAAAAAGTTTTTTTTTAAATTCGCGAAAAAATACTTATAGGCCTACCCAGCCAAAAACTTTTAAATCACGCGCCTTGGGGATGCTGGGAGTTCACGGATCAAGGCGTTCTTTGTTTACAATCGTTACGCAGGCGCGCAAGCGCGAATTTCTTTCTTATCACACTAAAAAATATCAGTGACACATCTCAAAAATTATTTTGTCACTTTGACATAATTTTTGCACCATTTTAAATTATCCGTTACATGAAGTATTAAATATGAATATGTGCGCAATTTCATTTAGAATACAACAAAAAAATACTCATGATTGTAGCTTTTATCAGTTTTGAAATATTTTCATATAAATAACGATAAGTGCAAAAATTTCAACCTTTGGTCAACTTTGACTCTACCGAAATGGTCGAAAAACGCAATTGTAAGCTAAAACGCTTAAATTGTAGTAATATTCAGCTATTTACCTTAATTATGCAACAAATTGGAAGTCTCTAGCACAATATTTCGATTTATGGTGAATTTATGAAAAAACTTTTTCCTTACGTCCGCGTGGTAACTCTTCCGAAAAAAATCATACATGCGATTGTGGTAATGTTTGCACCATTTTAAAATTAGCCGTTACATGAAGTTTTATATATTGAAATGTGCGCAATTTCATGCACAATACAACTAAAAACAACCCATGGTTGTAGCTTTTACCAGTTTTGAAATATTTTCATATAGAAAATGATAAGTGACAAATTTTCAACCTTTGGTCAATTTTGACTCTACCGAAATGGTCGAAAAACGCAATTGTAAGCTAAAACGCTTATATTTTAGTAATACTCAATCATTTACCTTCATTTTGTAATAAATTGGAAGTCTCTAGCACAATATTCGATTTATGGTGAATTTATGAAAAAATAACATTTTCCTTACGTCCGTGCGGTAAACTCTTCCGAAAAAATCATACATGCGATTGTGGTAATGTTTGCACCATTTTAAATTACATGGAGCCGCCCCGCCGAGGGGGGAACCTTGGCCCAATATCCCCCCTCGCCCCACCGCCCTAAACACTCCCGCCTTTTGGCCCACGCCTCACTGCCCCTGCCCCTTGCCCAACGCCACACCCCCCGCTGCTGTGCCCGCCGTTAGCTGATAAAGTTTTATATATGACAAAATGTGCGCAATTTCATGTAGAATACAACAAAAAATAATTGACGGTTGTAGCTTTTCTCATTTTTGAAATATTTGCATATAAATCACGATTAATAGAAAAAAAACCACGTTCGGTCAACTTTGACTCTACCAAAATGGTCGAAAAACGCAATTGTAAGCTAAAAATCTTATATTTTAGTAATATTCAATCATTTACCTTAATTTTGCAACAAATTGTAAAGTCTCTAGCACAATATTTCGATTTATGGTGAATTTATGAAAAAACTTTCCTTCCCTCCGCGCGCGGATTCTCCGCCATAAATCTTTGAATTGTGTACATCGCATTCTCGGAAAATTTGCTCCGTTTCATATTAGGCATTTCATAGAGTTTTATATATGAAAATGTGCGCAATTTCATGTAGAATAAAAGGAAAAATATTTGAAGGTTGTAGCTTCTCTAATTTCCGAAATAATTGCATATAAAAAAAACATTATAAAAGAAATTCGACATTTGGTCATTTTTAACTCGTCGGAAATGGTCGAAAACTGCAATTGTAAGCTAAAACTCTTACAGTATCGTAATATTCCATTATTTAACTTCATCTTGAAACAAATTCGAAGTCTCTATAACAATATTTAGATTTATGGTGAATTTTAAAAAAAAATATTTTTTTACGTCCGCTCGTTACGAATTCATGCATCATTTTGTGATAATATTTTCTCTGTGTTGCTTTTATCGTTTTACAATGTGTTATATACCAGAACGATCGCAATTTATTTTAAATTGCAACGAAAAAAAAATAATTTGTTACCTTTAACCGTTTTGCTCACAGCGCGATTTGAATACAATTATATAGGAAATTTCGTTTTTGCGCTATCATATATCGCATTATTTATATATGATAATGATAATTTTGATCATTTCTGATGGTTGCATACGAAAAATGAACTCTTAATCTTCAAAACTAAGCGCACTGTGATTTTTTGAAAAAATTATTTTTTCCACTTCCGTGCTCACTCCAAACCGGCCACGTCATTCGGGAGAGGTTTTGATTTTTACCGCTTCGGCATTTAAGGGTTAACCACATACATACATATTAACCTCTATAATGACTAATAGGAACAATACTTTTTTTACTTCACAGCCAATGACGGTGGCCAGATTCGAAGACGGGAACCAGTACGTTAAGTTCGGGCAGAGAAATTCTACTGTTGCCAAGGTTGTTTATAGGATGTATGCTTACAATTTCCTGATCCCATTCCTGATAACGTTAACAGCTTATTCACTGATGGCTGTCATAGTAAGTAAGGTGATTAATGAGCAATTATATTAGTTAGTTTGAAAAAATGATAGGCTGAGCTTTATGAAAGTAATACTGTAATCTCTAGTTTGTGTAATTATTTTTGGAGTAATATGATCATCTCAGATTCGATTCAAATTCGTTCTGGCATTTGCCTTCAGATTATCAGAATAAGCAATCTGCATCCAGCGCAGAATCAGGAACAAATGAAAATAACACCTGTGTTGGTCTCTTCCAGATTCTCTATCAGAAATTCAAAACCAAGACCTTGGGGCAAACAGACCACGTGACCTTCACAATACAGCTGATTATCCTGATCGATCTTGTGCTGGACGCCCCCCATGCCATCGCTCACTTCACGAGAGCCAAGCGTTCCAACATGACGATCGTCCACATGGTTTTCCACATGCACCTGATAATTGACCCTCTCATCTTCCTCTTCTTGAATCCACACAACAGGCGGGTCGTCGTGGAAACTGCGAGAGGCTCACTTCCTCAAAGGTTCGCTGCTTACTTGCCACCAGCTACGGCAAGTACCAACACCGGTACTCCTCCGAAGGACAGTCATCCAATGCTGAATTCACCCACGCCCCACACCCGCCGCAAGTACGAAATAAATAGGCCGGTTGATGAAAATTCGCTGATACTTCAAAAAGTAGGAAACCCCCCGAATGCTGGCAAATATAAGTATCAAGAGGATAAAAGGGACCGGCCGAACACACTGGGAGTATCACAGCTTGATAAAGCAGACGATGGCATGTCAAATATTCCACTAACGCCATTGGATGATGCCCTAAAAAGGTTTGATGGAGGACAGCCTTAGAATTATTTATACTTCACTGAATTGTTGTATCAGCAGTATAAGGGTATTTATTCGATAAGTATAACATTGTAGCTTATATCGAAGATTAAAATAGTTTGCTACAATGAAAATTGAAAAAAAAACTGGAATTATTCCTTCATATTGTGATGTAAACAATGGAATTTTGACTCATAAGATATAATTTTCATGAGAATTTTATATGAACTTCTACACCCTTTACAGTATTGCTAAATAAACAATGTGCAACCTACTAACAGTAATTTATTTCTTGAGATATCGATCAGAACTTTCAGTGCTACTTCTAGAAAAAAGTAATTTACCACCATTTTTTAGCCTCAATTATTTTAAAAGTCGCTCTTTTAAAATATGTAAAATTTTTTCAACGTAATTTTCAAGGGTACCTTTGAACTGGAAGGCCTTGATGATTCGACATAGATTATAATTTGAAAAAATTGCTTCTTTCAGTAAACGGTCAAATACCGAACGATGATTGATGATTTAAGTAGTTATTGTTTATAAAATCAATTTTAAACAATAAGAAATATCGTCTTCGGTTAATAAGCTACACTTTTAGTATTCCAGAAATGGCCAAGTGCCAAATGACGACTGACATTTCAGTTAAGAGTGTTGTTTAAAGAACCTATTTAAACAGGTATACAATACCGTCCAAGGTTAACAAGCTCCACTTTTAAGACTTGCTGTCGTCGAACTCTGATCACCCTCTCTCTCTCTCTCTCTCTCTCTCTCTCTCTCTCTCTCTCATTTTGCTGTCCTTTTTGACAATATTTTCACAAATTTTTCTTAAATCATATGCTAAACGAAATGTTTTCCTTTTAATGGTTAAGTTCTGAATTGCCACTCTAGATGATCCTTATTAAGGAACCTAATGACCTGAGTAATTCTGCCCCATTGTTTTAAGTATACGTCAACTCCCCATAGTTCTCCCTTTAGTTTTCTCCATAGTTTTCTCCGTAGTTGCTCTATGGCGTCTAAGACTCCGTCCACAGCAACAACAGGCAGGTAGCAACAAAGCCTTAGGCCGCCACTGTGAATCAATAATCATTTCCATGTCTGTTAATTTTCATAAAAATAACTGTGCAGGAAGGGCCTGGTGTAAATGATATGGTTATGAAGAGAGGAGCAGTTGTTCTTGGTATGGAGAGTATAGTTGCATTGTTTAGCGAGATAATTTGGTAGTGTCTTAATGTCTGTATATTCGAAAATATTGAATGGAGGTTTGAGCGTTTTTGTTTATTTCTTTGAAGGGTGTATTCAGGTGTAAATGGTGGTATTGTCTGTTTTGTGTAGTTCTCTAATTATGAATTCCTTTATTCATTATTTGACTTCAAAACGCAAAACAAAGAGAGAGAGAGAGAGAGAGAGAGAGTAAAAATTGTGTAAATTGTCTGAACATGGAACGTTCGCAAGTTATGGCTGTTTGAAGAGACCACGAAGTACTTAACTTGCCTTTTGTGTATGTAAGAATAAACAAGAGGAATTATTGTTTTAATTTGCAAAACAGTGATTATATCTGAATGAATATAATATTGTACTAAATGTATTTCTCGATTACTTCTGAAAAAAAGAACTGCAGGAAATTCAGGAATATTTCAGTGACTGTCGGTGAACAGTGTCTTAAAAGAATTTGACAGGAAAACTAAGTTCTGAAGCATGTGTTAATAATGACTTTATTTTTTCTGCATCTAAATTAAAACAATAAATACAACATCCCTTGAGTAACTGAATAAGCATGTAAACAATACTTTTATATAATTCTAGACTTGGGAAACCTTTACCCAAAATCGCAGTCATCTTCCTTGGCCCTTGATTAAAATGAGAGATTCTTATCAGTGTTTTGGTTATCTCCTCGGTCCGTTCCTTATCTGAGAATTGGGGCGGTTGAGAATTCTGAGAACTCTGTTATGCCTGTCCACCGTTTTCTCTAGCCCATTTCTCCTTTATTTCTGTTGTTCTGCCTCTAATAAGTATTGAGTTGTTCCGTTAGATTCGTTTTGTTTGTTAGCATTTGACCGATATGCTTTTTTTGTATGGTTTTTAATATTACGAAAACGTCTTCTCTTTTTCTTGGTAGTTTTAATATTCTCGCAAACGTTATTTTTGTTGCTTTGAACAGTCCAGAGATCCAAACCAGGAATATTATTCTTTCTTTGAACGACTTCCCTAAAGAGTACAGGCCCGTATTGGCAAAAGGCCGGCTGATCTAGACCAGCTAACTAAAACAAAAGACGTGAAGGGACCTCGAGACATACCAAGCACTTTTGGAGCTCCTCCAAGCAAAATTTTACCATGACTTTACTCACCCTAACTTTCCATCAGAGGAGCATCTAATGCGGTGAATCGAACCGCTGTTATTTCATCCCTGTTATCTTGTCGATAGTCCGAAGGGAGATCTGTCTCCCTTCTTTGCTATTCATCAATTTGTCCACCGATCCGCCGGCCACGCCTGACAGGGCCCCGAACGACGACAATACTTATCCCTCCTCGACACAGATACCCTTTGGATTGACGCCAGTTCCTCCCTGCGAATGCGACTGGATCCCTTTCGACTGCAATTTGATCTAACATCCCACCCCCCCCCCCCCCCCCGCTGCCCAACCCCCGCCCCTAGACAGACTTCTTTAGACAGACTTGCGGAGTGGTGGGTCACATCACACCATTTGTCCTAGATCAGTCAAGATGAAACATGTTTTTTGTCTTCTGTGATATGCTATGATATCCTCAAGAATATTTTGGTTGGCAGTTAGGACAAAAAGCTAAAAGGCCCGAGAGGATGATACGTTGGAAACCTTTTGGAAAGTCTTATCTGGCCTTGTGGTGTTCACATACTCGTGTATTAGAGATTAGTGTAACCACGATATTATTATCTGTACTCATCATGTTCACAGTATTTGTATGGAAGAAGACATGAACCACAAACTGATAATTAATCATCTCACTATAATCCGCCGCCAAAAGAAAAAAAAAAAAAAAAAAAAAAAAAAAAAAAAAAAAACAAAAAAAAAAAAAAAAAAAAAAAAAAAAAAAAACTTAGCGCAAGAAAACATTAAAACACGGGGAAAACATCAAGAACACAATAAAAACAGTACAAAGACAGCAAACTTTGAAAGGTTATGGGAATACAAAAAAAAAAAAAAGGAGATATACATTAGGATGAAATGTGACCTAAGACGACCCATGAGTGGGAGAAGGGTGGAAATGAAAGACGAGAAAGGACAGGCGTATTCGAAAACGGAGAAATGGGAAAGACAGTGGAGAAATAAAGACAAAGTTCTTGTATAGGGTAGAACAAAAGAAACAGTATACGAATATTTTAGTGGGGAAAGAAGAGATTCGATTTACTTACACGACCCTCTTAAATAACAGTTTTAACACAAACAATCGCGGTCTGGCGAATGCAGGATGTGAATGCCTCTTCCTGTGTCGTATATTCAAGAACAGAAAAATGTAGAATGTTAAAATATTGATTTCTAACGATTGTTGAATTGGTATATTGAACTTATTTATAACGCTGAATAAGACTGATAATTTTTGTTTACTGGTCTTGGTATATTGGTAAATGCTTTTACAAAGCGTTCGGTCCTCGCTGTAAGAGGAAATGAAACTGAATCAAATTCTTACAAAGACAATTGCTCAGGTTTTTTATTTCTTGAGCTCCCGACTAATCAATCATTCTGGTTTGTTTTGATACTGATAGTCTGTAACTCAAGAGAAGGACGTTAAATATTGTTGTTTATGTGTTCCATCAACACAAAGTAAAAATTAGGGATTAATAGTTCCCCAAACGAGTGTGGCGTGCTTTGTTTCTCAGAAGACATAACTGACGTTTATCCTATTCGAAGCATTGATCCATTCCTGTCCATCTACAGCTGGTCTCGAGTTAAAACAAGTGAAAAATGCGCTGAAGAAGTACAGCGTATAATACTGCAAAAAGCTCTCAGCCAGGGGCCACGAAACTCTTAGCCGTGGCCAATGAAACTTTCAGCCACAGCCCGGGGGCGGCCTTTGATGTTGGCACCTATAGCGGTGGCAGACACACGATTATGGCTAATTTTCACCATAGATAAATAAAAACCACTGAGGCTAGAGGGCTTCAAATTGGTATGTTTGATGACTGGGGGGTGGATGATCAACATTCCAGTTTGCAGCACTCTAGCCTCGGTAGTTTGTAAGATCTGAGGGTGGACAGAAAAAGTGTGGACGGGCAGATAAAAATCATCGCAACAGTTTTCTTTTACAAAAATCTAAAAACCCGCTCCGATGCCAACAATAGTCTTTGTCTAAGTATAATATTTTCGACTGCTTGTGATGATGAGGACGGTAGTCCTCGTAAGGCTGAGAGGTTTCAAGTGCATAAAATACAAGAAATTTATTACACAAGAAACGGGTCTTTATCCACCTGTTCCCTGAATGTGATATATGGAAATAAAATCAATAAAACGAAACAAAAAAACTTATCCAAATAAAAACAATATCTCATAGTCAGAAAGTTGTAAATTAGACTTACGAGAGAATAACTAGGAGCTTTACAAGTCCTATAAGTAGAAGTAAATCAAATAAAAAATTAACTTTTATACGAGCTTTCCACATAAGCAGGCTGCGAGAAGACAGCCGGTACTTTAGGTAAATAAGAGAAAGAGAGAAAAAGAAGGAAAAGTTAGTCGAAAGCTGATGAAAGCGTAGATGAAAATCAGATCTAAAATGTAATCACAGTCTCCGTATTCCCATCTTCTTCTCTGTGTGTAGGGTCGGCGTATACATTTCCTTGGAGTCAATTAAAGTATATTAAATGTTTTGATTAACATAGGAATAGAATTCACTTGTCTGTGACCCCTTCTCGGAAGTGTTTCATACAATAAATTAGAGGTTTTACACTTCTCATATAAACCACAAAGATTAGATATATTCGAATAATCTTAAAATATGAAACTAACATATTGAATTGCATAATGAGACAAATCGATTCCAGTTATGGAAGTGTATAAAATGGGTGCCGTTGTAATCTCATAACCAACATGCTTAATTCCTCAGCACTAAAAGTAAGTTTTAACTGATATAAATCCTCTATAAATGACAAAGAACCAAGAGATTGTTATTCGAATAAAAATAATTCGAATTACGTGATATTCATTGGCATCTACATATCGAAAATTAGCATTGTATGGCTGTTTTTTGCATTGCTTTTTAAATCGAATTAACTACCGATATATAATAACCATCATGCAAGTGAATAAACCTTTGTCTATTCGTCCTAGCATAAACAACACTGAGTAACAATAAGAATCAGCATTTACAAATGGCAGATTATTGCGTTTTTGAAGATAGGTATTTTCGTACTTAATTGAGCTGACAAAACAGTGTACCGAAGTGTGAGAATTGCTGATTGTCCTGGGATGGTTAAAATTCATTTATTAATTTTAGAAGCTTTCCTACATACACCCATCACAATTTTTTTTCTTTCTCGAAGTTTTAAATGGCTTTACAATATATTACTAGATAGAAAACATTTGCACTCCTGTAATACTTGAATTTTTGAACGGGATACCTCCTCAAACACTTACTTTACAGCTTAAATCATTGAACAAAGAATATTAGGTCTCATTAACTCTGTGTCTGTAAATACACAACGTGTATAAATATAGATGACTGTGAAAGAAACCTTAGAATAAATCTTAATTCTTTTCCAAGTAAGGTCATGATTAGTGCATAGAGATTATTGTTTCGCGTGCTTCATAAAAGACAGACAGCTCACCATACAGAGAGAGAGAGAGAGAGAGAGAGAGAGAGAGAGAGAGCCAGCCAGTATATTATTATAGGAAAGCTCAACATCTGGAGAGCAATGAGGTCTTTCGGGGGAAATTATTAGGTTATGAGCTGACCACAAGTGTCTTTCCTATAAGCCTTAGAGGCTTCGTAGTTTTTCCAATAAGGCTTCGCTCATCGTATCAGCGTGCCATTGATTTTAGACCGTTTGGTTAGTCTACAGCTTAGCTTGAAAGGTCAAAGGTTATCTTCCGGAAAAAAAAATCATTCCCAATTGTTTCTGAAGTTCTGTCCCTCAAAAGACTTTGAAATCTGAGGAGAAAAGACTACAGAAAGTTCATATTTTGACAAGTCTAGGCGTCTGGGAGAGTCACTATTATTACATAGTAAAAGATATAATGTAACGTGCAATTTAGGAAATGTTATATATTCATCACAGATATCCATCCACATATATAATATACTCTTTAAATTTAGAAGGCAAATATTTACCAAAGATAACTATTCATCTATATGATATACATTTTCAGTTTTGGAGATACTATATGCATATCGAAGATAACCATCCTTCTATATAATGTACTCTTGCAATTTAGGAGACGTTTTTATCGAAGATAACCATCCACCTATATAATATACTTAAACAACTGCTGTCCACCGGCTATCACGTTTTTTCTTATGTAATAAGCTAATCTCATTTCACCTACCTTGATATCAGTGGGATACCGTATTTCCAATGTCATTAACATAGACTGAGTATTCAGGACAACAAAATTATTCCCAACATCGTTCCTTTCTTTAGGCACAGAATGTCGAGATCCATTTAGGAAGAGTTAACAATAATGGTGTCTAGAAAACGTAACTCTGTCTCTCTCTCTGTCTGTCTGTCGTCTCTCTCTCTCTCTCTCTCTCTCTCTCTCTCTCTCTCTCTCTCAATAGGAGCTGCATATTTTTCCTTCATTAGAGTGTGTGCTTTTCATGTGGAAATTGTATACTATACTATGGCTACTAAAGGTTGAGACTCGAGGGTGATTAGCACTTCTGCCATATTTTCTTAAACTCGTTCAAACTTTTCAGGAAAAAGGGTTAACGATTTAGTGGATTTGGCAGATTTTTTTGAGCTGCGCTGCCATTTCCTCGTATATAGATGATTAAGGGAATTAAGTGACCGCGGATTGTCTGTCACCTCCCTCCATTCGTCGGTACAAAATCAAAACACGAAGATCAAAACAATATACTCCTTGGACCTTGTTGTACATTGTTCAAATTGCCCAATGCAAAATTTAATTATATTATATTATATATTATATATCTATATATATATATAAGCCTATATATATATATAATTATATCTATATAATATTATCATATATATATATATATCTATTATATTATCTATATTCTAATATCTATATATATTATATATATTATAGTTTCATATATATATCTATATTATAATCTATATGTATAATATATATATATATATAATATATATATATATATATATATATATATATATATATATATATATATATCTATATATATATATATATATATATATATATATGATATATATATATATATATATATATATATATATATATATATATTGTGACGTTTATAGATCGTTTCTTCTACCCAGAAATTAATTAATTAGTTGATTTGGAAAACGGCAGCCATTTCCTCCAATATCAGCTGATTTTTAGTAAACGCGGAAACAAAACCCCGCCAGCCAGAGGTAGGGAGTTCCCAAGTTGGGGGAAAATAGTCTTTTGTCAGCTTTAGGGACGTATCTCAAAAGGGAAGGATGTTGGCAGACTGGCACTTCTTAGACCTATATCTTAAGCTCTTTTTCCTGTGAACCCTCTGCTGGCTGTATGTTCTGTTTCCAGGATTTGCCCTGCTCGTGGGGGGGTTAAGCTGACTCCCAACACCCATGGAAAACACCTGGATTCAGCCCCACTCGTCTCCAGACGTTGACCTCGGACGGATGTCCGACCACCTGCCTTCCATTTAGGCCTATCCAGGGCATGAGTGGCACGCCAAGACACCAAGACCTGTGACAAAGCCAGGCCACGTTTTTCTACAAAGATCCACTGAACACGACATCCAGGTACGTCTTGTGAAACAGCATATTGCCAGTCCCTTACCTCCTATTATCTATTTGATCCTCATTTTCCCAATTCAATTTCAAAACCAAAAGGAACTCATCCTTTTGTTCCCTCTCACTGCCTCATGGCCGCATGCTTCCCCTTGTGTAATCGTCCCAGACAAATGAAGTCATTGCATACCTCAGTGAAACATTAAAGTTCCTTCTCCCCAGTGTTAGAGAACTAAGCAATTGAAATTGGGCAATAAATCCTTCTTTCTTTTATCTTGTTTAATCTGGGATTCTTTTTCCAGATTCCGTGATGTCACGTGCCCAGTCTCTCTGCCCGCAAGTGTTGCATTACCCAAGTTTATGAAACCAGCTTCACGAATCCATTTTGAGCCAGCTATTATCCATTTGTGAGAGATTATAAGTCCCAACGTGTGGACGCTGCATTTACTTTTCTCCAGGCCAGTACGAGCCTTTTGTAAATAAATAGCTGTAAAGTAACTAGCTGAGTTTCTGGCGACCTATTCCTCTAGATTAAATATTCTCTATAAATCAGTTTTACGGTAAGTTAAAGTAATTTCATCTTGAAATCCCTCAATTATTTCTGTTTACGTATCGAGCCTCTCTCAAGGCCGGGCTCATACGTAAAAGTGGCGACTCTTGCCAGTCTCCTGGCTTGTAAATCGAGTAAAAGTGACGACTGCTTGCCAGCATCGAATCTGGGCTTGCTTAAAAAAAGCTTGTAAATCGCGTTATCCCTTGTAAAACGAATGTAAATGTTTTTCAAAGCGAAAAAAAAAACACACTTGCAGCGGGAGAAGACACACTGGCTCACGGTAAGGTATTCCATTCATTAATATGATTATTCTATAACCAATGTTAGCTTAAGGTACGTTTAAGTATTTTTATTTACGAAGTGGTTAAAAGAGTGTAGTTAGAAATATTATTATATTGTAACGGCAAAAGCGCCAGAGCTTTATTTTAGCGGCAAGCAAACAATTTGCCCCGCGAATTCTCTGTGATTTTGTATTGTTGTGTGTTGTAGGAGCTCACACTAACACGTGTGCAGATAGATGCCAGAAAGAACCAGATCAAACTAGGAAGTGCTTTGCCAGGGTTTATTGCTGTATTAGAAAGCCTAGCTAGTTAGAAGTATTCTACTAATAGTTACAGCAAAAGAAGTGTACAATTCTTTTGTCTGTGATATGTTAAGGAATTCATTTTAACGTAGGTTTCATTCCAAGTGTTGGTAACCGCTTAGCCCTCAGCTTAATTAAGCTAAGCGTACACGCTCTCCCAGGTAAGCTTTGCGCCTGCGCGGTCTCAACCAACCTTCGTTTCTCACAAAGCGGCCATGTTTTGATCCCTTTAAGCATTATCTCAACGATTTAAGCAAAGTAACGTAAGTCTTAAAGTTTTAACATAAATAATATTAATCCCGGTACTAGTATCTATTGTTCTGCCAGAGAAATTAACGTAATTCGCCTTGAATAAGAAATTAGAATTTCGTGTTGTAAATTGCCTCCGCGTTTACAGAGAATCAGCTGTTTTGAACGACACGCTGTGCACCCCGCTCTGCTCGCTCACCGCGTTTCACGTCGCATCGCTCACTCGCTCGCTGAGCGAAAGTTTCATTTCACTTCGTACTTAACGTAACCTCATTCACAAATGTTTGCTAACATTTTCGTCTTAAAATCCTTACCGTCATTTCACTTGTCACCAGGACCTAGTAATCTCACGTAAAGTTAACGTAAATCTTCAAAGAGTAAATTACAAGAATTGTTAACGTAAAATGCGTCATTGTTGTAAATTCATATTGAAACGCAAATCATTTCATAAGCGCGAGCCGCTACCAGTAACGTAAAAATCGTTCACCACGAGCGCGTGATCATTTTCATAAAACGTTATCCAAAGCAATTCTTTCATTACACGTTAACATAAGTAAATCATTTAATGCAAGTTGCGTCATATTAAACTAACATTATTAGTTCAATTCAAAATAAGGGAGTTCATTCATATATCATTTTCACCCTCTCTGAGAGAGAGAGAGAGAGAGAACCCATTATTTACGAAGCCAAGAGTACTACGTTCATTACTTATAGCATGCAGAACTAACATTATTTTAGTCTCTTGTGTCTTTATTTACACAGCGTGATACGTACGCGCCTGTGTCCATTGCAGTTTGCAAGCATTTATTTATTTCATTTACCGAGTACTTCAGCGAGGGACTGAGCATTTCTAAAATTATCATTACCTGTCGTTGCCCGAGTGGTTTTTTCATTTTCTTTATCACAAAAGACTTGCGTATACCGCAAGCACAATTCGCACAGTGTGCCACGCAAATTCATTACTTCCAGACAAGGAAGCCTACCAGTCTAGGACTGGCCACCACCAGTGCACGTCAGGTCTTACCATTTTACAGTGCCACTAATTCGTGACACTGTCCATCGACTGGCTGCTGAAGTACTCCCACCTTTTACTTTCTCTCCTCCACCATTACACTCTGCCCCGAACAGAGTACCATTTCACTTCAGTATATTTAAGTATACTGCATGTAGTGTCCGGGACACACCAGCACGATACCAGTGCTCCAAAAGGAACGCCTCCTCATAAGTGCCATTGCACCTGTACAGGCCGTACAGGTAGCCATTCTACCTGCGTGTCCGTCCTTACGGAACGCCCAAGTAAACCTGCGTGTCCGTCCTTACGGAACGCCCAATTGATTAGTGTGTCCGTGTACAAGGGTCAGCGATCCTTCGGAACACTCAACAAGGGAACGCCTCCAAAGTGCCGCAATACCAGCCCTAAGTGCTGTCAAACCTGCGTGTCCGTCCTTACGGAACGCCCAATCCATAAGTGTATCCGCTATCCCGGATCACCCAATCAAGGGAACGCCTCCCGAAGTGCCACGCCCCTGTACAGATGTACAGGTAGCCCTATACCTGCGTGTCCGTCCTACGGAACGCCCATTCATTAGAGTATCCACCATTTTGGATCACTCAACCAAGGAACGCCTCCATAAGTGCCGTGCACCTGTATTGGACCTACAGGTAGCCCATTCCAGCGTCTCCCAAGTTGGGAACGCCCTTAAGTGTGACGTACGCTGCACACTCCATTTTATTGTCTCACCTCATCAGAAGGTGCCATTCCAGAAGTCCCACCAACTTACGGGACACTTCCCAAGTGCCACAGAGCACCCAGTCTTTTAAGATTTCATTACCATTATCGCAGAACCCATTTCCAAGTGAGTGCCACATTACCCAGTAGGCACTCCCATTCCATCCATTACCCTTCCTGGCCATTATTTTCAACTTTATCAGAGCCTCTACTGCAGCCTAAGGGAAATGTCTTCCCCCTGCCTGCCTTCCCCGGACTTCTCTGCAAATAGAAGCTAGAAGAAGCTCGGAGCCCTCATAACTCTGGGCAAGGAGGCCGGTTACACTGGTCCAGCACTTGACCAGTGGATAAAGGCGCAGCAGGATGCCGCGCGCCTGCAAGAAAAGAAAGAAAGAGAAGCAGAGAGGAAAGCCAGAGAAGCAGAGAGAAAGGAAAGAGAAGAAGAGAGAAAGCATGAGCTAGCTCTCAGAGATGACGAAATCTCTCTGCTAGTTTCTAAGCCCCAGACCATGAGCTGGACTCCCGGTAAGAGGTGGTTGCGGAGGTTCTGCACCACTTGTTGTGTGCGTGGGCATGCTGTGGATTCAGACCAGTGCCCAAGTCGATCTCTACCTTGGGATGAGAGCTTCCAGGGTGAACTTCTCCAAGGCTACCATATAGCCCTGCCTGATGAACAGTCTCCTACGGCCTATCAGTGGGTACAAGTCATGGCCGACACCGAAGCCCAGGTCTCCCTTATTTCAAGAAAGACATTGCCTAGGGGTGCCAAAATCCAGACGGACGAAGAAATTCAGTTTGAATGGATTGACGGTAACCTCTATTCTGTTCCTTCGGTCCTTCTGAATGTGGAAATGCCCCTTTTGGACCAGGAGACCAGGGAAACCACATTGTGCCGCCTGGGCGTAGTTGACCCATTTCATGATGTTTATCAGGTGATACTGGGCCGAGATCTCCTAAGGCCGTATCTCCCCTGGACGCAGCTCCCACTACCAGATGCACCGGATCCCTGCAGCATGCCTCATAATCAGTCAGTTTTAGATTCAGAGGCTAGTGCCTCCGATGTCCCAGACATCCCTTTTATTTGTGAACCTGGCCCTGACCCAGTGTCAGAGCCCAAAGTTCCTGCCGCATCCTCTCAGCCTCTTACCATTTTACCGCCTACCTCCTCCACTTTGGAAGAGGTAAGCCCACCAGTTGACCCCGGACTTGCTTCCGAGGGTGACTCAACGGAGGTTTCCTTAACCTCCCCATGTCAAATCACTGCCAGAGAGGACTCTTCACCTGTGCCAGAGCACACTGCCAGCCTTGGTGACTCCGCAGATTTGCAACCTGTGGGGCCATCTTGGCCTTACCGTCCAGTGCCACGGAAGTGGTTCTGGAACAAGTTCTGCCGAGACTGTGGCCGCCAGGGTCACATGTCTGCCAACTATGGAGGGTGCGCAAATTTTAATATTCCTGCCATCGCAATGGCCGTTACTAATCCTTCTTCACTAGGACCCCCAGCTAAGGGCCCTATAACTGTCGCACCCCTCCACAGCCATTATCCGCCAAGCCACGTCAGAGCCTACGACGACTCTGACGCTCAAATCTCCCTGATACGGGAAGATCAAATCCTCCGAGGGGCTAACGTCAATAGACGTCAATTAATCACTATCGAAGGTATCAACCATATTAAACTGATCCTTCCGACCGTCCAATTGAGGGTCACCAGACCTCACTTCTCCAGAGTTTGTACCCTTGCAGTTGCAAGCTACATTCCAGGAGGTTACGACCTCCTCCTAGGGCAAGACATGAAGTCTCCCTCGCATTTCAAAAAGCCTAGGGGTCCTAACCCCACGTCAAATCTCTCCAAAGCAAGGAGTAATCGAAATTCTACTTCCTCCAGGAAGTACGTCCACCAACAGTCTCCCCCGTTACCAAGGAGGGAGATTGTTCATTCACAGTTCCGTTGCAAAACCTGCAACGTACTAGGGCACTCCACGAATTGGCCTAGGTGCCCTAGCAGACTACCAGCAGCGGACAATGTCCATTTTCCACAAGGCTTAGCCTTCAACAAGAGACAGGAGCCTCTGTCTTCCATTTCCAAGGGCACGCTGAGAGGTATTGCACCTCCGGTACCCGCCACAGGTCCAGTCAACCTCAACACTCTGCCAGTGCCACTTGGCAGCACTGGGCAGTGCCAAGCTCCGTCCAGCCTGGACGTAGAGCCACCACAGAACTTGACCTCTGCGCATGGCCCCGAGCTAGTGCCGGCGCCTAACCTAATCAAGGATCCTCCTCCAGGAGATCCTCCAACAGGCATGGAGCTTACCACAGCCCATGGCCAATCCAAAGTCCATGAATCTTCTTAACCCTCACCACTGTCGCCCGAGGATGAACCTCCGGCAGACCTAACATTCTCACCTCATCTGGAAAACCAGGAACTGTCCTACACGGAGTCAGCCTGGAGTTTTCCCCTTATGACGGCTGTCGCAGCAGCCGGAGTGAGGGCCTCCCCTGCAGTAGGTTCCACCTCTACGACGGTTGCTGCAGATACCGAAGTAGGGTGTTCTCCTGAAATCCCTCAGGCTACCACTGCCTCTGCTCCTGACGGCGTTTCTGGCCTTACCCTAGAGCCGGTGCCTCTGTCTACTCCTAGGACTGGTATAGCCAGATCCTGGAGGAATAAGAAGAAGAAGAAGGGACGTAACAAATCATTAACACACTAACCAAAGAGCCACATGCTCTCCTTGACACCTGTGCCCGAGGTACAGTGTCACATTCATTTGCAGAGTGATACTGGCACCTACCCAGAGAAGGTAGCCAGCCTGATCTCTACCAGTAAAACTAACCCTCTAACCCCTAGAAATTGTGATGCTAACCCTCACTTAAATATAATTACCTCATTGCATTTCCATCCTGGTCAACTAACCACTCATCATCCTCACGCATCATTACCTCACATCATGTATTTTAACAATTCCGTCGCTGAACTGCTGCTGTGGTAACCACACTCTGGAATGATTGCGTCTCCATTTAACTGTAATGAGTAGGTTAGGCTAATGATTTAGTACCAGGGCATTAGGTTAGTAGCAAGTAGAATTTTCAAGTAACCTTATCTAGGGGTAGAGTAGACTGTCGTCACAGACAACCCGTAGTTATTACTTAGGCTAGACTACATTACTACATTAAGTTAGTACACTTAGCATCTCCGCCTATAAGTTAGGTAGGCCACTGTAGTTAGCTGTATCGCCGCTCTAAAAACTTCAAGCTAGAGTAGGAGAACTGGGTAGTCGAGACGATCAACTTATTTAAGCCAAGACCTTCACGCCCGAAAGGGAGTGAATGCCTTCTTAACAGGGGGAGCTGTGACGTTTATAGATCGTTTCGTCTACCCAGAAATTAATTAATTAGTTTGATTTGGAAAACGGCAGCCATTTCCTCCAAATATCAGCTGATTTTTAGTAAACGCGGAAAACAAAACCCCGCCAGCCAGAGGTAGGGAGTTCCCAAGTTGGGGGAAAATAGTCTTTTGTCAGCTTTAGGGACGTATCTCAAAAGGGAAGGATGTAGGCAGACTGGCACCTCTTAGACCTATATCTTAAGCTCTTTTTCCTGTGAACCCTCTGCTGGCTGTATGTTCTGTTTCCAGGATTTGCCCTGCTCGTGGGGGGGTTAAGCTGACTCCCAACACCCATGGAAAACACCTGGATTCAGCCCCACTCGTCTCCAGACGTTGACCTCGGACGGATGTCCGACCACCTGCCTTCCATTTAGGCCTATCCATGGCGCTAGTGGCGCGCCAAGACACCACGACCTGTGACAAAGCCAGGCCACGTTTTTCTACAAAGATCCACTGAACACGACATCCAGGTACGTCTTGTGAAACAGCATATTGCCAGTCCCTTACCTCCTATTATCTATTTGATCCTCATTTTCCCAATTCAATTTCCAAACCAAAAGGAACTCATCCTTTTGTTCCCTCTCACTGCCTCATGGCCGCATGCTTCCCCTTGTGTAATCGTCCCAGACAAATGAAGTCATTGCATACCTCAGTGAAACATTAAAGTTCCTTCTCCCCAGTGTTAGAGAACTAAGCAATTGAAATTGGGCAATAAATCCTTCTTTCTTTTATCTTGTTTAATCTCTCTGCCCGCAAGTGTTGCATTACCCAAGTTTATGAAACCAGCTTCACGAATCCATTTTGAGCCAGCTATTATCCATTTGTGAGAGATTATAAGTCCCAACGTGTGGACGCTGCATTTACTTTTCTCCAGGCCAGTATGAGCCTTTTGTAAATAAATAGCTGTAAAGTAACTAGCTGAGTTTCTGGCGACCTATTCCTCTAGATTAATTATTCTCTATAAATCAGTTTACGGTAAGTTACGTAATTTCATCTTGAAATCCCTCAATTATTTCTGTTTACGTATCAAGCCTCTCTCAAAGGCCGGGCTCATACGTAAAAACATATATATATATATATATATTATATATATATTATATCTATATATATATATATATCCTATATAGTATATATCATCTATATATATCTATATATTATATATATATAGAAGGTATACACACACATATATATATATATATATTATATATATATATATATATATATCTATATATATACTATATATATATATTATCATTTATATATGTTATGTATGTATGTAGTATATGTATGTATATATAAGTAATGCCACGAAGGAAAGATCTCGGCAGTTCTCATTTCTTCATTTTCCTCCATGGCTCTACCTTTTATTTATACATAACATCATGTTTTAGATATTTCGTGATCAAGTTATTCATATATATATATATATATATATATATATATATAATATATATATATATATATATATATATATAAATATGTGTGTGTGTGTGTATACGTGTGTGTATACCTTCCATAATAGATACGTTAACGTAGACATGCATATACATGGGATTAACCTTAACCTCGAAGAGGTTAATCCTGAAAATGTACCTTTTTGGATTAGGATTAAATGTCTCCTTTGTCAATACGGGAAACGTGTCAACGCCGCTAATTGTAGGAAAGTCTCAACATTTTTATAGTACTTATCTTCACCGGAAGGCCGAAGAACCTGCTCTATTCGCCAAGCGTGTGCAGTGTGTATTTAAGTGGCTTTCGTCCAAGGCGCCTGTGGTCGCGATGGGAATATGTGGGGAGCCCGGTTTTCGGGGATTTATAATCGCAACGACAGTTCAGATCGTCTTCCTCCAAATCTTCGGGGCCATAGGTAGGTGTTGTAATTATTGTTAGTAAGAGATCACTGTCTCGTTATATCTCAATTGATGCCGAATGCTTCATCAGGAGAGAGTGTATTGTTTCCATCCTCCAATCTGCCATCGAAGTTAGATTTTAAATTCTATGTAACCGCTTCGTGCATATTGATCATATCTAGCTCTGTGCCCTTAATAGTATTTCGTAAAGCATTTTAATAAGTAACATTCGTAATTAAAGCGAGGTAAAACGATTACGATTGAGCTGAAACAAAAGCGTCTCCATTTATTAGTCGGTTAGGAACTTCATGCAACAATAATGGATGGGGTTCGGTAAGGCGCTTAGCTTATACAATAATAATTATTTTGCATCCCGTGTCAAGAATGTCGAATATAATGTTGAGCTTGTTATTTTTTCGGTATTCAGCAAGATGTTTGCAGTAGCACTTCTAAACTAGAACTATCTGATAGGTTTATGCAGTGCAGCATTTACCACTTTCAATATTTAAGCATTTCATACTAAAAATTCATAGTGTGTCAATGGGTATAAATTTATTTATTAAAATGGATGTTTATAGGTATATATATTGCTACTTCGCTCACATTTTGCTCTCTACCTCTGGCTCAATCTCCAAAATAGTTATTTGCCATGACACACTTATTAATTAATAATAATAATAATAATAATAATAATAATAATAATAATAATAATAATAATCATAGTAATTAATAATAATAATATGTTGGAAGAAGACCTTCATTAACACAGGTTTTATTGAAAATAATGGCTATTTCAGCCGCGTTTATTTCGTATAAAAGTTTATCTATTCTTCTTATTGTTTTCATCTGTACTCAAGTTGACTGTTGAAACGCCAAATGGGGGATTCTTGTGAAAAACGTGGTATTTGTCAAATTGAATATGTCACACAAAGTGCAGTACAAATTGGACCTAAGTCTATTTGACAAAAGACACTAAAAAGCTCATTCTGGATGTTCTTGAGCAAGAGGAATCCAGAATGAGTCATTTAGTATCTTTTGTCAATTATGTACAGAAGAAAAGTAAGTAATAAGAATAATAGAGAAACTTCTATACAAAATAAACGCAGCTTAAATAGCCATTATTTTTAATAAAACTAGCAGTAATAATAATAATAATAATAATAATAATAATAATAATAATAATAATGATACCACACACATGGCTAACAGAATGCCTGAAAATATATGGGGTAGAGGAAAACACCATTAGCTTCCTCAAAAATACAATGCGCAACTGGAATACAATATACTTACAAGCTCTGGAATAAGACTAGCAGAGGTTTAATATCAGGAGAGGGATCTTCCAGGGCGACTCACTGTCCCCACTACTCTTCGTAGTAGCCATGATTCCCAAGACAAAAGTACTACAGAAGATGGATGCCGGGTACCAACTCAAGAAAAGAGGCAACAGAATTAAACCATCTCATGTTCATGGACGACATCAAGCTGTATGGTAAGAGCACTCAAGGAAATAGATACCCTAATCCAGACTGTAAGGATTGTATCTGGGGACATCAGGATGGAGTTTGGAATAGAAAAATGCGCCTTTGTCAACAATACAAAAAGGCAAAGTAACAGAACTGAAGGGATAAAGCTACCAGATGGGAGCAACATCAAACACTAGATAGACTGGATACAAATACCTAGGAATAATGGAAGGAGGGGATATAAAACACCAAGAGATGAAGGACACAATCAGGAAAGAATATATGCAGAGACTCAAGGCGATACTCAAGTCAAAATCTCTAAACGCCGGGTAATTATATAAAAGCCAATAAACACATGGAGGCAGTTGCCAGGTAATCAGATACAGCGCAGGAATAGTGGAATGGACGAAGGCAGAATGCCGCAGAGTAAGATCAGAAAACCAGGAAAACATATGACAATACACAAAGCACTACACCCAAGAGCAAATACGGACAGACTATACATAACACGAAAGGAAGGAGGGAGACTACTAAGTATAGTAGGACTGTGTCAACATCGAGAACAGAGCACTGGGCAATATCTGAAAACCAGTGAAGACGAAATGGGCTAAAGGAGTTTCATGGGAAAGAATAGGATCTAATAAAAGTAGACGAAGACCCAGAAATATACAGAGATAGGAGAATGACAAACAGAACAGAGGACTGGCACAACAAACCAATGCTCGGACAATACATGAGACAGACTAAAGAACTAGCCAGCGATGACACATGGCAATGGCTACAGAGGGAAGAGCTAAAGAAGGAAACTGAAGGAATGATAACAGTGGCACAAGATCAGGCCCTAAGAACCAGATATGTTCAAAGAACGATAGACGGAAATAACATCTCTCCCATATGTAGGAAGTGCCATATGAAAAATGAAACCATAAACCACATAGCAAGCGAATACCCGGCACTTGCACAGAACCAATACAAAAAGAGGCATGATTCAGTGGCAAAAGTCCTCCACTGGAGCCTGTGCAAGAAACATCAGCTACCTGGCAGTAATAAGTGGTACGTGCACCAACCTGAGGGAGTGATAGAAAACGATCAGGCAAAGATCCTCTGGGACTATGGTATCAGAACAGATAGGGTAATACGTGCAAACAGACCAGACGTGACGTTGATTGACAAAGTCAAGAAGAAAGTGTCACTCATTGATGTCGCAATACCATGGGACACCAGAGTTGAAGAGAAAGAGAGGGAAAAAACAAAAAAAATGGATAGTATCAAGATCTGAAAATAGATATAAGAAGGATATGGGATATGCCAGTGGAAATTGTACCCATAATCATAGGCACACTAGGCACACTAGGCACGATCCCATGATCCCTGAAAAGGAATCTGGAAAAACTAGATGCTGAAGTAGCTTCAGGATTCATGCAGAAGAGTCTGATCCTAGAAACGGCGCACATAGTAAGAAAAGTGATGGACTCCTAAGGAGCCACGATGCAACCCAGAACCCCACACTATAAATACCACCCAGTCGAAGTGAAGGACTGTGATAGAGCAAAAAAAATTAAAAACAATAATAATAACAAGAGTTTAACGAAATTTTAGCATAGCAGATGAAATCCAATTATCTTCAGAATCATTGTTTCATTTCATTTCACTTCTTTCCTTTACTTACGCTTTCTCGTGTGTCTACTCATTTCCAGTCTGTCTAATGTCTCATACTTCTAGTCCAGTAAGATCTGGGTATTTTTCTAGGTGCTCACAGATGCCTAGTTGATAATGACGTACACTATCCTACTGTAGGCCCACTGATGCCCAACTGGAACTATCATGCACCATTCTACTCTAGGCCCACATATGCCCAGATGACACTGTCTTGTTCTGTTCTACTCTAGGCCCACAGATACCCAGCTGACACTATCATGCACCATTCTGCTCTAGACCCACAGGTGCCCAGCTGACACTGTCTTGCACTATTCTACTCTAGGCCCACAGATGCCCAACTGGCACTATCATGCACCATTATACTTTGGGCCCATAAATGCCCAGCTGACACTGTTTTTCATGATTCTACTCAAGGCTCACAGATACCCAGCTGACACTATCATGCACCATTCTCCTCTAGGCCCACAGATGCATAGCTGACACTATCATGCACCATTCTACTCTAGGCCCACAGATACCCAGCTGAAAATATCATGCACCATTCTACTCTAAGCCCACAGATGCCCAGCTAACACTGTCTTGCTCTATTCTACTCTAGGCCCACAGATACCCAGCTGACACTATCATGCACCATTCTGCTTTAGGCCCACAGATGCATAGCTGACACTATCATGCACCATTCTACTCTAGGCCCACAGATACCCAGCTGACACTATCATGCACCATTCTGCTCTAGGCCCACAGATGCACTGCTGACACTATCATGCACCATTCTGCTCTAGGCCCACAGATACCCAGCTGACACTATCATGCACCATTCTGCTCTAGGCCCACAGATGCCCAGCTAACACTGTCTTGCACTATTCTACTCTAGGCTCACAGATACCCAGCTGACACTATCATGAACCATTCTGCTCTAGGCCCACAGATGCCGAGGTGACACTAGCATGCACTATTCTACTCTAGGCCCATAAATACCCAACTGACACTGTTTTGCGTTATTCTACTCTAGGCCCACAGATGCCGAGGTGACACTATCATGCACTATTCTACTCCAGGCCCACAGATGCCCAGCTGACACAATGATGCACTATTCTACTCTAAGCCCACAGATGCCTAACTGACACTATCATGAACTATTCTACTCTAGGCCCACAGATGTCCAGCTGACACTGTTTTGCACTATTCTACTCAAGGTCCACAGATGCCCATTTGACACTATCACATACTATTCTGAACTGTGGGTCTGGGCAACGGGCATGCCAATGTCCCAGTCAGTATTATCTCGTCAACTTACAGCTATTTTTCACTCTTTCCTGCCATCTGATTTTGAAGCTTCCTTCTGAAGCCAACGAAATTTTTTAGGTATAATTTAATTGTCATGCCGTTATCAATGTCAGTATTGCAGTAACAATCGCAATAGAATATATATCTGTTTATCAGCACATACACTCACCCACACACATATATATATTTGTCTGTGTGTGCATTTTCTTCTGTTTGTGGCTGTATGTGTTCAGGTGGGATACAACGCAAGCTTGTAAATTATTATCATTCACAGTCATGTTCCACTTTTCTGTTAATTCAGTTAACGCGCTGAGCCTATGGTGTCTATGGAAATGCCACAGAACTTGCTGCGCCATAAAACTCCAGCTTGCTCTGGTCTTCATCCTGCTGTTCCTGTCAGCTACGGTGATCCTCCCGGGCAAAGGATGGATTAACTACCTTGACTTCCACTGTCTCGGTGAAAAGATCGAAGACTCTACGACCATCTTTTTCCTTTTCGCGTCCGGGTTCATTCTGCAGTTGGAGAGGATGAATATAAGCAGCGTGGCCATTTACAGGTAAGTGTACACCTAGGTGGTTGCTATGTAAAAGAATTCCGCTCTCTCTCTCTCTCTCTCTCTCTCTCTCTCTCTCTCTCTCTCTCTCTCTCTCTCTCTCATGATGTTACGTAGCATGGTTACATTGTGTGATAATGAGGTCTTGAAATTTTCTGGTATTGTATACTAACATACCAAACCTCTGTGATTATTGATTTTTGTATAGTTTTGCTTACAAAATAAGTGTTTTGTCGCTTTGTATCTTATTTTGTGGCCTTATAGTCTCAATTTAATAATGTTATAAATTTCCATAGCCTATTATACTGCTAGAAGCAAATGATTAACTTTGTTACGTGGTGTTGTGCAACCCACTATGACCTCTGATTATCCGATATTAGAGACTACTTCTGTGTTTGTGTGTGTGTGTGTGTGTGTGTGTGTGTTTTAGGTCTCTTTAGGTGCCATGCAACTGATAATATGATAAAATGTTCTAATAACTGTACACAAAAAATCAGAGTACCCTCGTTCCCATTTGTGATAGGGCGAGGGGATACAGTGGTTGTGCAGCTTTTCATGACAAATGACTGCGCTGATTAATGGTGCCGAAATTATCCACGTTTATATATCTTTGACTCTCAGCATGACGCCAGTTTCTACGGTCTAATTACCTCTCTCTCTCTCTCTCTCGCTGATGTAAACTGTAATCGTTTTGGAGATGTAAAAAGTTAGTTAAAAGTATCGTAACAGTCATATTCTTACAGGTTTATTGCAGTCAAGTTTCCTCAGCTCTATAAACGGATGACTCAGGTGAAGGTGGTTGCAGTGTTGGAGGTCATAGTCTTTATTTACATTTCTATTCCCTATCTCATAGGATTTACACAGGTAAGCATTTCTGTTATTTTCGTCTTTTGTGCTTGTACCTTGAAATCGATTATATTGTATATGGGACATAGTGAGGATTATCTTCACTTGCTTTGCACTAATAGCCTTTGTCATATTTATAACGGATAGGAATATTTAAAAACAAAGAAAAATCCAGAACTAGACTAAACGAAATAGGAACATAGATGATGAAACGTGTATAACTAACTTTCTATGGTTACACTTGACAAAATAGAATTCAATATTAACAACCCTCATTTGGAAAGATCAAGAAAAGCCAAATGTCATCAGCGCAGAAGTCCCTTGAACACCCACGAGACTTTAAGGGTTAAGGCTCAGCCTTGCAACCTCATCACTTAAATTCATGATAAAGGGCCTGAACACAATGTCACCTCTGAAGAGAAAATGGTTAAAATTTAAGTATATCTTAGTTTAACCAGATCAGTAAGCTGATTAATAGCTCTCCTAGGGCTGGCTCGAATGATTAGATATTTTTACGTTCCTAGGAACCAATTTTTTACTTAGTAACGGGACCTACAGCTTACTGTGGGATCCGAACCACATTATATCAAGAAATGAATTTCTAATCACCAGAAATAAATTCTTCTGATTTCTCATTATCAGAGCTGGGAGCGAACTCGGGCTGCCTAATTCATAGGCCAGTACGCAACCCACTCACCCAAAGATGAATTAGGAGAATATCGTACAAAACATATATATATAAACCTATATATATATTAATATTATATATAATATATATATATATACTATATATATATATATAATTATATATTATTATATATATGTATTATGTATGTATGTATGCATGTATGTATATGTGTATATATATACTGGGTGTTTTGAAATTAGAGCCCCCCTCCATGGAACAAATGGAAAGTTATGAAGTTTTCTGCTATAGCCTATCTCCAAGTACATTATCTAAAGTTTCTATGAAGCTATTTTTCATTTTTCATTTCTTGTATTTTCAGACTGAGTGACGGAGTTAGATATAGCCATGGCTAACAACTAGGAGGAAATCAGATAGACTGACCGAATCCGGGCTATAACCTTCAGAGAGGCCAGGGATGCTGGTGCATCCTTCATTTCACGTTCATGGATAGTTAAATGAATTAAAAGAGATGAATCCTTTGTTAAAAGAAACTGGAACAAAAATCCATATGACTGTCATCGTGAAAAGAGTGAGAATCTTGGAAGGCCTGAAGTCCTTTCTCAGGATTCAAAAGACATCATAGCTGAGGCAGTGGGTATACCAAGAAAGTCTTTATGTAAATTGGTGCTTCAACTAGAAACAAAAAGGAGAAAGAAGAGAAGTTATAGTACTGTATATCGTGAGTTGAAAAAATCTGGTATCAAGCCATTTCATGTTATAAGCAAGCCCAACATTACTCAGCAATAGAGAGAAGGCCGTGTATGGTTTTGTGGTTCATTTCTTTAAGATTGGGATGAAGCTGATTTTCGCCATGTTGCCGCATCACATGAATTCTTCATTTACACAGTCAGGAAGCCAAATCATAAAAATGACATCATTTGGGCTGCAAAGTTGGATGGCAACAGCAATGAAGTGCGCTATCGCCAAGTTGTAAAATTTCCTAAATGTTTGGGAATTTTTCTGTGTTTCACAGCCAAACAGTTAATGTGAATCATCACAGAAAAAGGACAGTCATAGAATGGCGAATACTTCAGAGAAACTGTGCTTAATGGTGGAGTATTTTCTTTCCTCAAAGATCCTGAAAATGTGTTATCTGTTGAAGAAGTCACATTTTTGCATGATAAGGCACCATGTTTCAAGGATCTTCAGACACAGGAGTTGCTTCGAAACTATGGTATAAATTTTTTCTCGTCAAGTGAATTTCCAGGTAGCTCCCCTGACCTTAATGTGTGTGAAAACATTGGCAGTATCTTAAAGGATCGTGTTGAAGCGTACACAGTGAACTATGATGGTATACCAAGCCTCGACAACCTGCGAAGAGAGGTGACCGAAGTGCTCGGAAAATGGAGTTTGAGTCTCAGCTTTTTTGAGATTTGCTGAAATCATACCCCTCAAGAATGCAGGCCGTGGCACAGGGAGAAGGAGGCCACACAAAATACTAAATGCTCAGAGAGAAACTTAAATATATACCTGTTCTGAGTTACTTTTGTTTTTGTCCATATCAATTTTAGTTTATACTGTAAAGAGGGGGGGGGGGGCTCTCTAATTTCGAAACACCCTGTACACACACACACACACATTATACTATATATATAGTATTATATATATATATATATTATATATATATATATGTATATGTATATATATATATGTATATATATTATATTTAAACCCCCCCCCCCACCCCAAAAAAAAAAAAAAAAATATATATATATATTTATATATATATATATATATATATATATATATGTATATATATAATATACATACAATTATACATACTAACCTCTAACCTCCAAAGTAATTTTGGCTACTGAGAACAACACTCTTTATATCTCTCAGCCAATGACTGTGGCCAGATTCGAAGATGGGAACCATTACGTTAAGTTCGGGCAAGGAAATTCTACTGTTGCCAAGGTTGTTTTTAGGATTTATTCTTACAATTTCCTGATCCCATTCCTGATAACGTTGACAGCTTATTCACTGATGGCTATAGTAAGTAATGTCTTTCGTTTGAAAAATGAATAGGCTGAGCTTTATGGAAGTAATAATTTGATCTCGAGACTGTGTAATTATAGTTGGAGTAGATATATGATTATCTCAGATTCAATTCAACTTCGTTCTGGTATTGGCCTCCTGAATATCAGAATAAGCAATCTGCATCTGCGAAGAATCAGAAACAAATGAAAATAACACCTGTGTTGGTCTCTTCCAGATTCTCTACCAGAAATTCAAAACCAAGACCTTAGGGCAAACAGACCACGTGACCTTCACAATACAACTGATCATCCTGATCGATCTTGTGCTGGACGCCCCCCATGCCATCGCTCACTTCACGAGAGCCGAGCGTTCCAACATGACGATCGTCCACATGGTTTTCCACATGCACCTGATAATTGACCCTCTCATCTTCCTCTTCTTGAATCCACACAACAGGCGGGTCGTCGTGGAAACTGCGAGAGGCTCACTTCCTCAAAGGTTCGCTGCTTACTTGCCACCAGCTACGACAAGTACCAACACCGGTACTCCTCCGAAGGACAGTCATCCGATGCTGAATTCACCCACGCCCCACACCCGCCGGCAAGTACGAAATAAATAGGCCGGGTTGATGAAAGATTTCGCTGCTTACTTGCCACCAGCTACGACAAGTACCAACACTGGTACTCCTCCGAAGGACAGTCATCCGATGCTAAATTCACCCACGCCCCACACCCGCTGCAAGTACGAAATAAATGGGCCGGTTGATGAAAATTCGCTGATACTTCAAAAAGTAGGAAACCCCCCGAATGCTGACAAATACATGTATCAAGAGGATCAAAGGGACCGGCCGAACACACTGGAAGTATCACAGCTTGATAAAGCAGATGATGGCGTGTCAAATATTCCTCTAACGCCATTGGATGATGTCCTAAAAGGGTTTGATGGAGGAGAGCCTTAGAATTATTTATACTTCATTGTAATTATTGTATCAGCAGCATAAGGGTACTTAGTCGATAAGTATAACATTGTAGCTTATATCGAAGATTAAAATAGATTGCTACAAAGATAACGAACACAAAAACTGAAATCATTCCTTCATATTGTGATGTAAACAATGGCATTTTGACTCATAAGATATAATTTTCATGAGACTTTTATATGAACTCCTACACACTTTACAGTATTGGTTAATAAACAATGTGCAACCTACTAACAGTAATTTATTCCTTTAGATATCGATCAGAACTTTCAGTGCTACTTCTAGAAAAAAGTAATTTACCACCATTTTTAAGCCTCTAAATTATTTTAAATGTCTCCCTTTTAAAATATGTAAAATTTTTTCAACGTATTTTTCAAGGGTATACTTTGAACTGGAAGGCCTTGATGATTCGACATAGATTATAATTTGAAAAAATTACTTCTTTCAGTAAACGGTCAAATACCGAACGATGATTTATTGATGATTTAATTCGTTATTGTTTACAGAATCAATTTAAACCAATATAAAATATCGTCTTCGGTTAATAAGCTACACTTTTAGTATTCCAGAAATGGCCAAGTGCCGAATGACGACTGACATTTCAGTTAAGAGTGTTGTTTAAAGAACCTATTTAAACAGGTATACAATACCGTCTAAGGTTAACAAGCTCCACTTTTAAGACTTGCTGTTGTCCAACCCGGATCAGCTGCTCTCTCTCTCTCTCTCTCTCTCTCTCTCTCTCTCTCTCTCTCTCTCTCATTATTCTGTCATTTTTGACGATATTTTCACTAATTTTTCGAAGATCATATGCTAAACGAAATGTTTTCCTTTTACTTTTAATGATTAAGTTCTGAATTGCCGCCCTAGATGATCCTTATTAAGGAACCTAATGACCTGAGTAATTCTGCCCCATTGCTTGCAGTATACGTCAACTCTCCATAGTTCTCCCCTTAGTTTTCTCCATAGCTGCTCTATGGCGTCGAAGACTCCGTCCACAGCAACAACAGGCAGGTAGCAACAAAGCCCCAGGGCGCCACTGTGACTCAATAATCATTTCCCTGTCTCTGTTAATTTTCATAAAAATAGCTGGTGTAAATGATATGGTTATGAAGAGAGAAGCAGTTGTTCTTTGTATGGAGAGTATTGTTGCATTGTTTAGCGAGATGATTTGGTAGTGTCTTAATTTCTGTATATTCGAAAATATTGAATGGAGGTTTGAGCGTTTTTGTTGATTTCTTTGAAGGGTGTATTCAGGTGGAAATGGTGGTATTGTCTGTTTTGTGTAGTTCTCTAATTATAAATTCCTGTATTCGTTACCTAACTTCAAAACGCAATACAAAGAGAGAGAGAGAGAGAGAGAGAGAGAGAGAGAGAGAAGAGAGAAGAGGAGAAGAAGAGAGAGAAGTTTAAAAAAATACTTTTATATTATTCTAGACTTGGGAAACCTTTACCCAAAATCGCAGTCATCTTCCTTGGCCCTTGAATAAAATGAGAGATTCTTATCTTTGTTTTGGTCGCCTCCTCGGTCCGTTCCTTATCTGAGAATTGGGGCGGTTGAGAATTCTGTGAACTGCCTTAGCCCTTTTCTCCTTGATTTCCACTTTTATGAATATACACTGTAGTTCCGCTTCTAATAAGTATTGAGTTGTTTCCGTTTATATTAGTTTTGTTTGTTAGCATTTCACTGATATGCTTTTTTCTGTATGGTTTTTAATTTTACAAAAAAGTCTTTTCTTTTTCTTGGTATTTTTAATATTCTCGCAAACGTCATTTTTGTTGCTTTGAACAGTCCAGAGATCCAAACCAGGGATATTATTCTTTCTTTGAACGACTTCCCTAAACAGTACAGGCCCGTACTGGCAAAACGCCGGCTGATCTAAACTAGCCAACTAAAACAAAAGACGTGA
>NC_087206.1:16634911-16664911 GCF_015104395.2 Macrobrachium nipponense
ATTATGAAAAAAAGAAAGAAACAAACGTTTTGGGAAAAGCACACCGGGGGAGCATTTCCATTTGTTCTCACAATAAGACAAGGTTGTTTACATTCCCGATTGCTCCAGGAGTCCTGAATCTCTGAGGAGACGAATGACAAAAGCCAAATATATTTCGTGTTTTCTCTCCCGGAACGGCAGGTCAATCTGAACTATGACGTAATATTCCGTCCTTCAATTCAATCGAGAAAATGAGAAACTGAAAACCGAGGTGCTATTTGCCTTCGAGTAAGGAAAGGGAGAGAGAGAGAGAGAGAGAGAGAACGCCTATTTTGATCGGAAGCTTGATTGCTCAACTAGTGCAGTCGTGAATTCGTGTAGAATTGACGGTGTTGGATTTTGTGAAGACATTTGACTTATTGGGGGTATGTTTCGTACTTACTGTTTATATTGTATTTTTGTGTTAACAAATATATAGATTGTTTTCCAGCAGTATTGCAATTCGCATGCCTCTGTCGGTTGTGCAGACCAGAGGTTCAAATCAGGAATCTAACCTTCAATAATTTGCCAAATATTTGTCTAGGGGTCATACTGGGACAAAGTCTGTGAAGGCATGGGCGTGGATCCATCAAAATCACCCGAAATAAGTGCCTCAGAATTTCCCCCAAACGTCAGGTGCTTCACCAGAATGAGAATGGGTCACAATGTCGCTTGAGATGCCTATAAAAATAGTTATATAACAAAGCTGATTGGTCAACCTCAGGCTATTTGTCTCCAATACACTTCTCCAATATACTATCACAAAGGTGATAAAGATAAGTTTAATATAACTGTTAAGTTATGGGAAAATTAAGTGTATAACATAGTATGTTCTTGGCTACTAAAAATAAGAAACAGATAGGGCATTTAAAATTCAAATCAAGATGTCAAATTTCTGAAATTAAAAGATGATAAAATTAGGCCCTGTCTAAACTTTTCGTCAAAGGTGAACAGTTTGTCTAATTCCCTTCGAAAGTTTCAACCAGCTCTCTCTCTCTCTCTCTCTCTCTCTCTCTCTCTCTCTCTCTCTCTCTCTCTCTCAGCAGAACGAGCATTAACACAACTGGATAAATTTCTTAAAACGTTTTGTAATTCCCTCCAGCTACGTCTGCTTTGAAGGTAGGTATATTTCAATACAATTAGACTCTGAGGAATGAAAATGACAATATGTTACTCTGGCGAAGTTAGTAACTAAATGTTTCATGGGCTTTGCAGTGCGCTTCATTTGCAGAAATGAGCGACAACAGTGCAGTACATCTCATGAGGCTCATTGAAACTGTGGCTGTTGTCAAGTATTCTAAACAGTTGTGTAGATGTATAACTAATGACCGACGTGCATCTCAGAATGGCATATGATTACCAAGAAATGAATCATAAGTCGAATAAATGAAAGTTGATTGCAAAGCAGGTATTTTTTAGAGGTATTATATCACAATTATTCTAATTAGTACATATTAGAGTCTACTTTTTATAGTTTATTTGAAATTATGCGAGTTCATTCATTTTCAGTCTGTGCATTAGAAGTGTAATGAGGAAAATTATATATTTAGCGTTAATGTGATTTATTTATAAAACTTTATGAAACTTCACGGTAATAAGCACATTTTTATAATAGTTTTCCTTAATATTGATGTAACCAAACAGTCAATCAGTTAATTAATCTATATATATATATATATATATATATATATATATATATATATATATATATATATATATATATATATATATATAAAAAACTAGGCCATTTCTTTCAAATCAAAGACTCTATCCCAACATGCCTTCAGTTCAATTTGATCTATAAACGGGATCGCAGTGGTTATGTTGCCACTTGGTTAGACAAACTACCATTAGCTCGGATGACAGGTTTGACCACCTCGCTAAGTCCCGTCGTACAGTAAACGGACAACAGTTATAACACAATTCGGGAACACAGCGAGGAGACTGGTCACGCTTTACATACAGAAGACTTTTTAGTTTCAACTATGTTTTGGAAGTGTTGTGTTTCGTTAGGATGTAGCCTTCTTTTGGACTGAAATACAGCAGTAGCTTCCCTTTTGCGTTTTTGATCGGCGTTGTCTGGTAAGTATCCCGAGTGGTGTATTTATTGTGACCTTGTACATACTTTCCCACCCTAGTTTGAAGTTGGATTTTTAAACCTCATTTTAGCTGTATTTTTTTTTTCATTTTGATAGCTGTCTCTTCTTTCCATTTTATCTGTACTTTTTACAGGTAATTTTTGACCAGTATATTGTATTGTACTGTTATAGTTTGAATTGTAGGTTGATAACGAGTGATAGTGCTACCGTAAATATGTCCCGAGAAATGTGTTACGATGCTTTACATGCGTATGTATATATACATCTAGGCTGTACATATATACATACATGTGTGTATGTATGAGTCTGTGTAAATGTACATGTGGACATGTGTATGCGTGTAGGTGTATAACGGGTCGTTGCTCGCGCGCAAGCATGTATTACACGACCTTCGTTCAAAAAGTAGAATGTGACAGCTTTAGAGTGAATGTTTAAAATTTGTATGAGTATTTAATCCTCTCTCTCTCTCTCTCTCTCTCTCTCTCTCTCTCTCTCTCTCTCTTTAAAAGAAGCCCTTCTTTCGTATGCCGTGATAGTAAACGTAAGAGCATTAGCTGAACAGAGCCGATGAATGAATCCCCCATCAGAGTTAATTATGACGAAGCAAATGGACATTACACGGCTATGAATAATTCAATCACTTCTGCAATATGAAAATGAAATTCATTATCATATTGATAGCTATGCCTTTCCATAAACATAATGGCATCAGAGGGAGTATTGCGTGTTTCAAATAGGCGAGTAGCTTTTTTTTAAGTCAAATTAGTCGGTGAAAATCTGAATTTTTTTTAATATTACTCATGTAGCGATTTTAAGTTTGCATTCGTGTAGGTGTGCAGGAATATCTTTAATAATCCCAGATGATATTCTTCGTGTTCTATTATATATATCTATATATATATAATATATATATATTATATATATATATATATATATATATATATATATATATCTAAAAAGGATTCCGCGTTAAAATCGCGTTTAAAACAAAGCAAAAGTGGGTATTATTTCAGTTTCAAACCATTATGGGAAATCTATTATATTGATATTTTTTCCCGAGTAAAGCACGTGATAACAAAACACTTCTTCTCAATACATTATTGTCGCTAATGCATACTTACAGAGAAAAAAAAAAAGATAAGTTTTTACCTCGAATTTTTCCTAAGTCGGGAGAGGTGTTTTCCTCTACGGTAATGTTTTTACTTTTAATGAGCCCTCTAACTTACTTTTCTTACGCAAACAAAGCAGTTTCCAGTTACTCATTATTGGCTGAGAGGTGTGACATCGTTATGACGTCATGGGTTTTCATAACCAATTACGAATGACTTGAGTCGAAAACTAAGTTTCACTAGCATTTCAGCGGAGTAATACAGTTACCTGTCTAGTGTCCACTGGTATCCTTGTTTGACTGAATACTCGAATAATGAAGCAAAAAAACGGCATTTGTCTTCCTGTACTATGGCAGAGGTAGTGGCTGGCCCTTCTGGCATTAATTTTTGACAGACCTTCGATTTCCTACCGATTGTTTGCAGTGCAATGTGGTCGTCGGGTACCTGGCCACTTCCTACTTTAAGTTGCATGTCAGGGAACCTTGCAACGGCTTCACGTTTTCCCTCCTCAAAGCACCAGCACATTTTTATCAAACCAACAGTTTAAGGTAAGCTTCATTAATTTATAGAGTATATTATAATGGTGGTAGTATAACGATGTATACAGCAGTACGCCATCACTTTGGATTTGGTTTGATGGATGTTAGGTAGTGGCCCTTAAGGGGGGGTGGGGGGGTCGCAGGGGGGCGGAGCCCCCCCGCTAGGCCTAGGTAGGGGTACAGGGCCCTAGGTAAGGTTAGGTGGTTGTATTAGGTTCGGTAGTGCCCCGAAAATCACTGTGGCCTTAAGGGGGGGTCGCAGGGGGGAGGGGGCGGAGCCCCCCCGCTAGGCCTAGGTAGGGGTACAGGGCCCTAGGTAGGTTTAGGTGGTTGATTTAGGTTTCGGTAGGTGCCCCGAAAATCATGTGGCCATGGGGGGTCGCAGGGGGGCGGAGCCCCCCGTAGGCTAGGTAGGGGTACAGGGTAGGTAGGTTAGGTTGGGGGTTTGTTAGGTTCTGTGGTGCCCTGAAAATTTCTGTGGCTTAAGGGGGGGGTCGCTGGGGGGCCCTACCCCCCTCCCCCCGGTAGGCCTAGTTAGGGGTATGGGGGAGGGGTGCTGGAACATTAATTATTCATTTATTGCAAATATCATTCAATGCCCCCAACACCCTCCCCCCCCCCTCCCCCCCTTCCCCCACCCAAAACCCCGGTTCCCAAAGGGTGTCCCCCATAATTGGTGGGATGAACTAGGGTATACATAGTAAATCTCTAAATCGGTTGGTTTGCAGTCAAAATAAACGTTAAATTCATTGAAACCACACTATTTCTGATGCAACAAATATATTTTTATTGCATTTTTCCAAATTTGGCTGAAACTAAATTTACCCAAAAGTGTCGTCTACATACCTCTTATAAAATAATGGGTGAAAACTAAGGAGGCAATTGTCAAACACTGTCTCCTCCAGGTAGTTCATGGAAATATAGGCGAAGGTAAGGCCTAAAGGGCTTCCCATTGCCCATCCCCTCCACCTGTCTGAAACAAGAATCATTAAAAATAAACACTGTGTCCCGCACGGCCAATTCTAAAATTTGCTTAAATAAGTGTGTATTAAAACCGTTAAAAAGGGAATCAGTAATGGAAAAAGTTTGTTTAGTATAATCTCGATCGTCTCCTCAACAGGAACATTAGTGAACAGAGACTACGTCGAAAACTGACCATAAAAGGTCGGAGTCCTTTATTAGGATATCCTCCTTGAAATCTGCAGCGCTTTTCGCGTTATATGCATTATTGGTGAAAAGCGCTGCTGATTTCAAGGAGGATATCTTAGTACAGGACTCCGACCTTTTTATGGTCAGTTTCGACGTAGTCTCTGTTCACTAATGTTCCTGTTGAGGAGACGATCGAGATCATAGTATCATCATACTAAACAAACTTTTCCATTACCTGATTCCCTTTTAAACGGTTTTAATAGACACTTATTTAAGCAAATTTTAGAATTGGCCGTGCGGGACAGTCTTTATTTTTAATGATTCTTGTTTCAGACTGGTGGAGGGGATGGCAATGGAAAGCCCTTTAGGCCCTACCTTCGCCAAATATTTTCATGAACTCCCTGGAGGAGACAGTGTTTGACAATTGCCCCCTTAGTTTTCACCCATTATTTTATAAGAGGTATGTAGACGAGACCTTTGCTTTATATATATATATATATATATATATATATATATATATATATATATATATATATATATATATATATATATATATAGTGTGCGTGTGTATTTTTCACTCTAAAGTTACAATAAAGTGCTTTGTGTAGCTACAGACATACTGTACTATGTTTATTTGTGTCGTATTATTTTGCTGTACGTCTCTATATAACGTTTTGGAAGTTAACACAACTGTATTCGAAGGTTGTTAATGGTATGGATTTAGGATTTCATTTTAATCCCTTTTTGAAATTTGTTTTACATTAATTTTCATTCATATCTGTACAGACGCACAATTAGGTATTGTTTATGGTTGAAGGACATTCAAAGGCCTTGCTCTGCCCCATATGGACGCTCTGCAAATGCGGTGATATTACTAAAGACCTGTCCACACGATCGGGCCTGATCGGCGGACCTCCCCTCTAACGGGCACACTTGACGGGCAAACCGTCAAAATCACCATGGTGGTGCCCGACGGCTTGAGCTTCGACCCTGGCAGACGTATGTTAACCATATACATTTCTTTTACCGAGCCATTCTTTGCACCATATTCTCTTCTTTTTCATTCTTTTTTTTTCATTCACACACAAAGCAATTATAATGCTACACTATCTTCTTCTTTGCGGTAGGCACCATGTTTATCGTACCGCACTGAACACACTACTGGCATCGTCGGGCACGCCCACCTCTCCATCGCCTCACCCGTGTGGACAACATTCACGGTTAAGCCCGCCAGAATTTGCCCGTCAACCCCGGAGCACGCCGATCAGGCCCGCTTGTGTGGACAGGCCTTAAATGAAAAATTTGTTTAATGCAATTGTCGAATAGTTAGTGAAGATTGATGTAAATCAATTAACAATTAGACAGGTTTTCGGAAAGTTGTAGATTTGGCACGTGTTTGTAAGAAATGAAGGCTATAACCTATCGTTCGAATTTCAAATTTTTCTTGTGAAAAGGCGTTATTTGTGTTAAATGAAAAATTGTAAAGCAAATGAAGTATTAAATATTAAGTATATTATAAAGAAGATATGCCACTATCTAATTACGCGTTTGCAGACGAGAATGTAAAACATGGACATTTGTGTAGAAATGGATCTTACATGTTTAGAAATTCGCAGTTACATGACAATGACCAAGAAATTTATGCATGTTTAACAATTTAGAATTATTCCTATGACCTTAAACAAGATTCATGCAGTTTATTCGAATTCCCGAAAAAGTCATCTAAACTCGACCGTGACACGTGACGTTGAAGGATTAAAGCAAAAACATTAATCTCTCCAGGCAACAAGATGCAAGTTTTGAGGGAAAAAATTACACTTCTCAAGTTGATGACTCACGAATACAAAGGCTGACAGCAGCAGTGAAAATAGCCTTTTCGTGTAATGAGACTAAAAATGAGCGCGAATAAATTAGGAAATAAATATTATAATTATGGATGATATGCCAGGTTTACTGATTGATATTCCTATCCAAACGCTATTTTCAGTAATGACAATTCTTGATAATTGATAAAAGAAACTCCATGGTATCGTCTTATGAAACTAATGTTTAATGCACTTTGAGGATACGTGACTAAAATGAAAGATCTACAAATAATAAATATGAATTAAAACATTTATATTGAATAAGCACACCATAGTGGGTGGTGGTATAATGAATAACTACATACTAAACAAAGCCATTGCAAGTATTTCGCTTTTACCTGACAGGATTAATAGCATAATTTTTTTTTTTTTACTTAACGGATGCGACTCTTTCATTTTGTTTGATCGTTTTAAATTATGTTCCTGGTTTGACAATATTTAGAGATCGCTGTATGATAGTTAAATCACAATTTATTATTAATTTATTATGAAAGTTCTTCGAATGAAATAGGCCATGGATAAACTGAAAAATCAAGGTTTGTTATTCAAATCTTCATTATTTATTACCATTAAATGAGATAATTGGTTAGGGAAGCCAGATTGGGGTAATTAAACATGAAACCATTAGGATAATAAACTTAGCTTATTTCTCCATTTATATCAGTTATGTAGTACGACATTTATCACGGATAATTATATTAAACAGTATTTAGTGCATAGGCTTGTCTTCAGTCCACACACACACACATACACGCACACGAATATATGTATACATATATATATATATATATATATATATATATATATATATATATATATATATATATATATATATATATATATATATATATATATGTATATGCATGTGTGTGTGGACTGAAGAGAAGCCATGCACAAAATCCTGTTAAAATGATGGTATATATATATATATATATATATATATATATATATATATATTATATATATATATATATATACATATATACATAAATACACATATATATATATATATATATATATATATATACATATATATATATTATATATATATATATATATATATATATATAATGTATATATATATATATATATATCGTACGTATATGTATACATCTGTGTATGTCTACTTATGTAGGTATGCATCCATGTATCTAAAGAAATAGACAGGGAAGTTTGTCATAAAAACAAAAGCTAATATCTGTGAGACTCTGGGAGCGACTTTCTAGAGATGCTCTCCTCCATCCGACATCCAAACTTTGTTGGCGGCAGAGGAAGTGGAAACTCGGGAACAACTTTTAGACATGGCGACTTTTGGTGGTGTTTCTCTCAAAGTTCGAATGTCTTTCGGTGTTTACATAGATTTTATCCGGTCGCGCTAATGCTTCCAAATGATTTCTCTACTGAAAGTCGTAGTTTTATGATTCTTGTCTGTCTTGTCTTGTGCCGTTTCTTATTTGATGTTTTTGGCAAATAATCATTTATGATGCCTTTTTGGGAAATGGTTTTGAAAAGTAGTTTTCCATAGTTTTTCAGTCATTTGAATTTTTCAGAGACAGATTTTTGAATGGTATAATTCTGATGTAAAACTGATTGTTTTAAAATAGTTTTCCATAATTTTTCCATTATTTTGACTTTTAACTGATTGATTTTTCAATCTTCGAATGATCATAGGTCGAATAATTTTTATATAAATAAACTACAATGCATCCATTTTTATTAAACAAAAACTATCATTAATAATTTTCGGTTAAGTATTAATTACAAACGATTAATTTCGCGGGTTGATTTCCAATACAGATGTATTTGCTTTATTGAAAATGACTGAAAGGACTCATTGTGAGCTTAAACTGATATTAATAAATGTTATTTGTGATTAGTAGCGAATTTATAGCACTGCATTAATTTTTAAGAGGAAAATGTGCATGTTTACGAATGACCCGAGTCTAGTTCTATGTTGGGAAAAAGCATAACTGAGATAGCATTTTATTCCTATGAATAATTTATCATTGAATACTTGTGTATATATTTTTAAATTGTCTTAGGTCATTTTGCTCCGTGTTATTGTTATTTTACATATTACAGCAGTTCAAGTTCAGGCTTATAAGTTTGAATCTTAATATAAAAGCGAATAAGTTACCGTAATCTAAGATATATCCTTAATAAAATTAATAAATATTCTTTCTAAATGACAATTTTGTTATTTTTCTCATATTTGTGAAAAATAAAATTTAACATTTTACCTACAAAAGATGATTTTATACAATAGCATTATTTGAAATTAAACTATTTTTGTATTCTTAATATTTTCTATGATGCTTGTTTACACGGACATCAATTTTTTCTTTCCTCGAGAAAAGAGGAATTAAAGGAAATCCTTTGTCATAATTCGTCTTTCTAACGAAAGGATTTGTTTGCTATACGGAGATTATCTCGATGAAAAATGGTGCACGAAAGCCCAGTCACGAAAGGGAGGGCCTTTGAAAGTACAAGGCTCGGGTTACAGGCACGCATACATACATACATACATACATACATACATACATACATACATAATATAATTTATAGATATAAGTATATTTATTTATGTGTATATGTGTATGTGCATTTGATAATGAGTGTACGTGTGTGTGTATGTGTAGGCACAAAGACTTTTGGTGGAATACCATTTTGATTATTATAAATTATCAAAGACAAGTGAAACATAATTCTCTGGGTTCGTAAGGCGAATTTGACTCTCCCTTTAAACATCTCTACTTGTCTGTTAAGGAAACATATTCTGCTTCGTTAATTGTCAACGGACGTAAACTAGATTCACATTAACGAAGGGATTGTGCGATTAGACCAAAAATGATAGTGATTTATTCATTTAATTCAAGGGACTTGCTCATTATGTTATGCAGCATAACTTGAATTCATTCATAAACTCTCTAACTCCTGTCATTATGTTTGTGCTGTCTTTATTAGTTCATAAATTAAAGGGGCGTTTTAAATATTACCATATATAATCCTTAGAGATAACGTTAGATACTGCCCGTTATACTCGGTTATATGAATGCATATTACAGGGCTCGTAGCTTTGTACCGTAATGTTTGTTCTCTTCTCTCTCTCTCTTTTCTTTTCTTTTTACTTCATGGTGCAAAACTTTCATTTTGGGGGGGATCTTTAGAAATATAGAACAATATAGTAGGTAGACAGAGAGGGAATTTGTAAGATTAGCATAGATTAGCGTAGACGTTACACAAAAGGACACATGGAAGACAACGTCATCAAAATATTTTACTAAAAACATTGCCGATGTTGAAGTATATCGTACAGTCTTAGATATATTTGTATGTGTTGTTTTCTTCCGCATGCTGCAAAGTCATGGACATTTAGGCGCTGTCACCTTGTTTGCCCTGCCCCCAAACACGCGAATGTTCAATTCGTCCCGTAATTACACGTATCCAAGCTGTTTCCTCCCATGATCTCCTTTGAGGTCCTGGTTTTATAATAATTCACGTGATTCCCGCGTACTTTATGAGACTCGTAGGTCTTGATAATTAATGAAGAGAGCAGCCTAGGCGCACGAGAGCGGCAGCAGGCCAGGTGTGTTCTCTCTCTCTCTCTCTCTCCCGTCGAGGAGACAGGAGCTTACTTATTAGATTATTAATTCGTTCGATTATTTATTCATTTTTCAAAAAAAAGTAATGCTTGCGCTAAAACCGCTGCCCTGAGTGATTTAAGAGAAATGCGATGAATTAATTATTCACTCCATTAGTGTATTTATAAAAAGTGGAAAAGTAAAAATGGCGAAGCAAGAATTTTTACAAGAGACCAAATGTAGGATAATGTTTTATTTGCCAGTTTACAATATAAGTGATAATTCTTTCATGCATCCCGGGAAAAATAATGATCCTATTAGTGCATAACATTAAATAAGCCATGGCTGAGCTTCCATTTATCTGCTAGAGAAAGAACTCAGACACACTGAAATTGGAATTTTCTGTCGGTCACAAATAAACAAACCAGTAATTCAGTAAAGATCAGACTAATGGTTTGTGACAGTTTGCCAGTAGGCTGCGGTGAGTAAGAATCCATACCCTCAAGCCTGTGCCGATGAGTACGCTACTTGCGTACTCATTTCATCTTTGTAGTTGTAAATTTAACTTTTATACTTGCATGACTGTAGTTATATATATATATATATATATATATATATTATATATATATATGTGTGTGTGTGTGTGTGTGTATATATATATATATATATATATATATATATATATATATATATATATATATATATATATATATATATATATATATATATATATACAGGCGGTCCCCGGGTTATGACGGGGGTTCCGTTCTTGAGACGACGTCGTAAGCCGAAAATCGTCGTAAGCCGGAACATCGTCAAAAATCCTAGAAAACCTTACTTTTAATGCTTTGGGTGCATTGAAAACTATGTAAACTGCATTCTTATGGCATTCTTCATCAAAAAAACCTTCAAATATTGATTATTTTGCATTTTTGGTGTCATATTTCATCTCCCAGATAAGCGTTGTAGGCGTCGTAACCCTGGAAATACGTCTATTGACAAAGCGTCGTAACCTCGGAACGTCGTAAGCCGACACCGTCGTAATCCGTGGACTGCCTGTCTATGTTATATATATATATATCTATATATATATAATATATATATATATATATATATATATATATATATATATATATATATATATATTATACATATATATATATATATATATATATATATATATATACTATATATATATATCCGTATTTCGCTTCTTCCATGTATGTTAATCTTCTTGAGTTTCAACATATATAGTCATCTCAGGCGGTCATCAAGCAAAGGACCCTTGAATCGATGATAGACATTCATGCAAAATTGACTTCCTTTAAATGAGATTATTCAAATCCGTTGTTAAAAATTCAAAGCAGCAGGGACTATCGCAATCAAATGTTGGTAAATTGTACCTTCGCTCCAAAAGCAGAACAGAGGTGACAGGGTTATGAACATTTACAGAGTTGATCGACTCTAGTTAATGAAATTAAGAAAGTAGGACTTTATTTCCTTCAAGTAATACGTTCAGGTTTCTCTTTATTATTATGGCCATATAAATGATATTGTCAAGTTAATGCTATTGGTTAAAAAAAATGTCTGACTGAATTATGAGGAGCAAAATCGTTGCTTTACTCATGCAGAAATTATGCTTGCGAATTTTCTCAATAAAGATGATAAGATGTGCAAATTTAACCAAATTTACCTATTGTAGTTAAACGATTTAAGAATCAGGCTAATCATTTCAGCAGACATTTTAAGATAATGATTTTAAAAGAATATCACACTAGTAGATGAAACTTGAAGAACTGTATGTGACGTATTACATAAACCTTAAAATATTTTGAACGAATTTTCTATACATTTTTTTAAAATAAGATTTAACAACTAATGAACAGTTAATTCAAAATATGCAGATAAAAGACCAAGACGTTTAATGTTGTATATCCAACTTTCTCTTTTATGTTGGACTGACACCATCTGAACAACTAAAATCTCTTAAGTGAATCCAGCCTGACGTTTCTTACATTCAGTGACAAGAATTTTAAGCCCGTTATCCATCCGATGTGCATTAACGCGATGTACCGAGAAGCAAAAGTAACACGCGAGTATCCTTTTCACGCTACGTCGCGATTACCCCCATAATGGAATGAAATTAAATCTCTCGCGAGATTTACAAGGTGCATGATATGAAGCAGAGCTCCCACGAAGAATGGCCAACCCGGTCATTACGCGTCCACAAATCACAGGCTTGCCTTAATCAGGACAGGTAAAAAAGACTTGCCAAAACTGACAATCCATTACTTTGGCACAGGACTTCCATGTAACAGCGCTGTGCTAAAATGACACTAGCGAATTAGCAGTGCTGAAAAAATGCAGTAGTACTAGCAATGAATTAAACGAATTAAGTTTAATCTCGGTTTTTAATTTTGTTTAGTTTTATGGTTATTTGTATTACATGTCTCAGTGTAAACAAAGATTCGGTTTCGGCGTTACGTTATGGGAAGTATAGGACAGCGTAAGGGTCTGCAAATACGTGCATTATTTATACACAGACATCTATAACAAACACCTATGTTCTGTCACGTAGCTTATGTTTCGGTGTCATCTGACGTAAAATAAGGGTTATTTAGACTGACTACCCAACGCTAACCAGACTCATCATAGTCTGTGTATTTATATACATACATAAATACACACACACACACACACACATATATATATGTATATATATACATATATATATATATATATATATATATATATATATATATATATATATATATATATATATATATATATATATATATATAATGTAAACGTCCAGTGATTGTTTTTGGACTCCTTGCCGCGATATTCTCCAATCGAAGGCTATTTTTGCTATTCAAGTTGGGTGAGCAAAATGAGGCATGACTATCGTCAAGGAGAGTAGACTTGGTCCTGACAGCTGAGGAGGAGGACATTCCGAATTCAGAAGTCTGAATTCAGCATTCAGAATTCAGCTATGGGCACAGAACAAGGAGAGGCTGAGTGGTCTGTCTAGAAGTCTCCAATATTTTCACTGTTTATCTCGTTAGTTCGTCAGGTTGGGAAACAATTTTCTGGCTGTCCTATTTGTGTTTGTGAGTGTGTGTGTGTCTTAAGGAGTTCTTATGCTGCCCATTGCCTTTGAAAAGGATTCTTACCAGCTGCTAAGCCAAGGCACACTTCCCTTTCGGATTGCATCCAGTGTCCTGTTGGATTCAGGTTTCATGATAATCCTTGAAGGCTCTCTTGACCTGTACACATTCTGGTAACCTTTCCGTGGAAACAGTTCATGGTGCCGAGGAACTTTGAGGGTAGTGCTGTGAATTAATATACCGGGCATTTAATTGTTTAACATTTGGTAATGCTCAGCCCATTTAAACAATCGTGTTAACGGAAGGGGAACCACGCTTGGAACAGTTGTGTATATTAGTTTACTAGTTGAAGAGTTGAATATCGTTGTAAGACGTCATAAGGATAATGCAATGTTTAAGTGTTAATTTAATTTTGCTAGGTTTATGTTTAGTATTGAGCGCTTTTTCAATCTTTTTCTATAGCTGTCAAATGCCACGTCCACCACTAGTATGAATATAATTGTGGGTAGAAGCGGTTTCCTCCCTTGTTCTCGTAACTTTCACTCAGTCTTGATTAACTGTGGGGTTAAATGTTTTCAGCTTTAGTGTGCTAAAGTCCTGAAAGGGGATTGTGTACTTTCTAACAGAAATGTTTTCCTTTCCATGGACATTTTAGATTGTTATTCACCTTCTAGCTGTCCAAAGCTCAAGTGTATATACTTGTTTACTTTTAAGGTATGGTGAACCATGAACTCCTTGCTCTCGGTTGTGTTTTTATTCCCTTGTAGTTACTGAGACTAGTTATTCCAAGTCTTTCTTTTAACCCTTTATTTATCATTTTTTTTTTTTTACTTTGTGTGTCTTGCTTGCCTCTGACATGAACTGATAGTCCGTTTCTTTTAAAGTCATAGTTTAGGTGTAGATGTTACCAGAAGGGTTGTTTTTATACAAATAGGTGTATATATTTATATATATATATATTATATATATTAATATATTATATAATTATATATATATATTTTTATAACATCATATACAAATTAATATATATGTATATATTTGTATTAATTATAATTAACATATATATAATATATATATATATATAATATATATCTATTATATATATATTATATATATATATAAACATCCTCTGGCAAAATTACCTAAACTATATCAGAGGGAAACAAAAAAACAAAACCACTTAAAGTAAAACAGGACCCAAAAAAAGACTTTAAATAAAGTCTCAGTAACTACAAGAGAGTAAATATGTATGTATGTAGTTCCATGCCTATCAGATACTAGATTTAAATACGAACAAACACGCATATATCCATAAAAACATGCGCAAACAAACATAAACTGGTGAACACAAAACACCTTAAAAGCGAAAATAGAGACTTCCCCCTTGTGACACTTCTTTTATGCTTTGAAAACTTTCCACAGATACTGTCGTCTCCCCAGCTATGGGGACGAGACAGAGAGGAACAAAGTTATCACGTTTCCATAAAAAAAGGTGAAAGTTTTCAGTTTCTGTTGGAGATGCAGAAGCAGGTGCACAAAGTAAAGGATCTCAACCATATGACTTCGTCTTTTGTTCCTTTTTTTATCTAAGAGATAAAAGAATCAATATCCTTTTTCTATTGCTCTTCCGATAAAGTATGTATTGCCTGCGTTTCAGTTGTTATAAACTCTTTGTGTATTGTGAAATTGATTATGGAGGAAAATTTATGAATACATGATTTCAGTTACATATACGAAGAAATTAATCAGCATTAATTGGCTAATTTTAGTAAGACTTATATTACAAATAAACTGAAAATATTCTTATTTTTCTTAAAACCAAAAAAGTCTATTTTGAATCGGACATACTGCTGGGAAGGGGATTAAAATACGGTTTCACTAAAAGCCTAACATAACAAATGGTCAAAAGCAATTTCTCGGTGGTTCGATTTAAAAGCTAATTTTATTATAAAGTCCATTAGAACAGACATTTTCTTCGAAATAATTCCGTACCTGAGCAGCCAACTTAATTATCGAAAATTGTCTCCTGTAGGAAGCAATTTGGAACTTTTATAATTTAATTTGCGTATCAAGGAACTTCTTTATAACTCAAACGATCGGAACTCATTTAAAAGTTGTGGAAATGAAAGGCACTGCCCCGACAAAGGAGTGTCCCCAGTAATGAAGAAAATCCGGACACAATACTTTAATTTTACCAAGCTCAAAATCTGTCATTTAATTCTCCTTCAGGTTTACTAGACTTTTAATTTTACATGAAAAACTTTGTTTAGAAATAAACAGCCGCAAGTACTCGAGTAGCTTTAGTGCAAGTTACGTCTTACTCGATATTGGCCGAAGATGAGGAGGAAGAAAGATAAATAAATACATTAGGATCTTTGTCAAAAAGAACTCATCTAACCTAATTTATCTGTAAGTGGAAAAGATTATCGTCTGTTTTATTACATGCGCGTGTTACTCTTAAGATTATTATTTTTTAAGTGAGAAAAATGTAATATTTGTTTCGCATTTCTATCTATATACATGACACTATATACACTAATTTATGCTAGATAATAGGATTAAGAAGCTAAGCTTGCACAAGTAACACAATAGCCAGAAAAATATTAGTTGAAGATGTAGTCCATATTATAAAAAGTTAAGCATGTTTATCGTCTCACTAATGGGGTTCTGGTTTCAAGCGCAATAAATTGAATATATCTGCTTTATTGTAACATTAGTACTTCGTTTAGCGATGACCACGATGAAGTTTTTTACTATCTATGTCAAAAATAAAAATGTACTGGCATTGCTATGCGAGCTTTATATTGTAGCATTCTGCAAGACCAATTTAGGAGTAGCTAATTTACATTCAATTTAATGTGGTATTCCTTGATGTTTATAGCGGAATTTTCATCTTACCCTAATGTTTTTGGAGTTTGTCATCGTTTGTAATAAGGTATTTGTAAAGCAAATTCCTTAATTTTAATTAATAATTAAGGTTATTTTTGTCATCATTTTAAACTCTATTAAAATCCTGTTAATTTATTCGATCAGTTGTAGTGAAATGTGGTAGTAAGTGTCCGTAGAGTCTTTCACGTTATGATGACTACGTGGTCATTCTTTTGCTGCTCTATATTTTAATCCAGGTTATTCAGAGCTTCTAATGTTACTTGTGGCTTTGATATCTTCTCGTATCTTTTGTTTAAACTCCCGACCTTTCCGAAGGATATTTCTCGGCAAATTATTAATTTCTTAATTTAACTTACCAAGGTCATTACACGTGAAAATATAACTGATAATATTACCAATGTGACTTCTGGCATTTTGTGATAAAGGTCACGTAGAAGATAAATATCGAGTACATATCAGAATGAACACGCATCGTTTTCATTTTATTAGTACCACTTTATACTCTTTAAAATATATCCCAATGAAAGATTTATACCCATATACTTTTTGAAACATTTGAAACTTCCATCCTATGTAATTAAGTTTACAAGAAGGGGATGTAATCAGACAGGTACCAAGTTCCGGTTAAAAAAACAATGGAACTGAAACACTGCATACAAGAATGCTGATATTTTGCCGTTATTTTTCTGTTTTTGTTGTTGTATTTAAAGGTGAAAATGTTAATTCAGTTAGTTAAAATTAAAACGGATTCTGTCTTACCAATGAATAATCACAACCTCACGCATTACAAATCACATCTAAACAATTGGAAGTTGGGGGACATGACATTGCCGATTCCCTCATATGTACCCAACATATTACGGGATGGCCTCCACTCCCCAATCCTTCATTAAGTTTAATGAGCTTTACCTGACGGCAGGTAGGAGCTGAATTATTAGGCTCATTACATAATTAGCCAGCTTGTATACATTTTAATTGTAGTCACATTTCTAAGTATTAGCCAAAATGAGTATATGCGGAAAAAATCATAAGTGAATAAAATTTATTGCCCCCTTTTTCTGTTTAACTTTTAGCTGTACAGACAAATAAATATGAACATTTAACTGAATATAAGCAATCATTTTGTAACTATTATTTAGATATGTAGTAAACGAAATGTACCAGAAAACACCCAGCACATAAGACTCTGAGTTACACACATACACGCACACATACATACATGCATACATACCATGCATACACACACACACACACACACACATATATATATATATATATATATATATATATATATATATATATATATATATATTGAAAAACCGCATAATAATATCGTTTCTAGAAACATCTTTGAATAGACATACTCCATTGTTTTACTATTATCATGACCATGTACTATGTTTAAACACACACACATATAATATATATTATATATATATATATATATATATATTATATTATATATAATATATATAATATATTTATATATATTATATAATATAAATGTATGTGTATATATATGTGTGTGTGTGTGTTTGTTTGTTTAAACAGAGTACATAGTCATGAAAAAAATAAAACGATGAAGTATGTCTATTCAAAGTTACGATATTATGTGGTTTTAAATTTGTGTGTTGTGTGGGGGGGGGGGGGTGAGCAATATTTTTTTTTCGGCAGGTTCTAGCTGAATATTTATGTTGATAATTCTGACATTCGACCGCGCTGCCCAACTAAAATGAAACTCAGTCCTTACACGAGATTTTATAAACGCTACTTTTTACTCTGATAAGGAAATTACCCGAGAAATATGTTTCTTACTGAGTTATTATATGAAGGTTTACATTTAAACCGAATATTTTCAACATTGAACACACCTATATGCGTGCGCGTTCAGTGAAGACCTTATGAATATTGACAATTGGTAAAATAAATATCTGTATACACAAGTTCATATTTAATTTTAAAAAATCCAATTTCCCCTGTAAATCAGTCATGGGAATTTAAAATTCAGTTTCATCAAGAACTTGCAAACCCCGTAAATATTGCGTCAGAAACAATTTTGGAACTCCTAAAGCAATAGGATTTTCGCCGAGAGAGAGAGAGAGAGAGAGAGAGAGAGAGAGAGAGAGAGAGAGCTGTTATCTGTATCAAAAGCCAAACAAGGTATATGCATGAGAAACTTCTGCAATTGGGAAAGTTTTGGCCCACTTTTCATGATCCCCATTGCCGATGCCTGCATGAAGACAACGTATTGCTCAATGTGGTTAGCTGCGAATGATACCGTGGTCATGAGATTCATGACATTATTGTTATTAATATTGATTTCACTGTTTATTTTACTCTTACCTTTCGAAGACCCCACAAGTGGTCAGCGACTGTGAGAATGCATGAAAAATACGTCGGGGGGTTTGGTGTAAAGGTTGCGGACGTTTAGACTTTCATGATTATATTAATTGGAGAGCTCTGTTGAGGGTTTCCGTTTGTGTATCACGTGCTGGTGTGACTGGTGTAATGGTTCCCTAGGAATAGCAGTACTAATTGGTGTAAGTATTTTAAAACCACATCCAATTATTCAATACCCAACACCTATATTTAGAAAAGTGCCTACTTTAAACAGCACTGAGAAACCTAGAATAACCATGACATCTTTCAAACAATATTTAAAATTAAATTTTATCTAAATGTACGAGGCAAAAACAAATGATATTGATTCTTATGTTTAAAGCACAAGCTTCGGTATTCAGAACTGGTGTCATAGTTATATTTCTATATATATACCGTGTGTAACACTGTATTCCAGAGTTGTTTCCAATATCTGTTCCAGAATCAGCACTGATTGACGTTTCCATACCACATAGCATCTTATACTCTTGGCGCTCTGAGATCTCTCCCTTTACTTTATTCTTTGTGTTGTTTCTATTATTATTATTATTATTATTATTATTATTATTATTATTATTATTATTATTATTATTATATTATTATTATTATTATTATTATTATTATTATTATTACTTATTATTATTATTATTATTATTAATTAAAAATCCTCATAATAGCACGAGTCTTGAAATGGAGAAACAAATGCACAGTTATGTAAATGTACATATATTTAAATTTAAAAAACTGCAAGGATAGCTTTCGGGAAATCTGTTCGGTTCCCCATTCAAGGGATTGAAAATAAGGGGAAAACCGAACAAAAATATTTCCAGAAAATGCCCTAATCCGTGGGGCCCTTTGTTTTTAAATTTTAAAATATTATGTACATTTAAACATAACCTTGCTTTTGTTTTCTCCATTTCAAGAACCCGTGCTATTAATGAAGGATTTTTTTTTTGAATTTAATAAATAATTAATAATAATAAATAATAATAATAAATAAAATAAAAATAATAATAATAATAATAATAATAAACCAAATTAATAATAATAATAAAATAGAAAAAACCCAACAACAAAAGAAAATAAAAGTAGGGGAGCGAAAAATCCCTCAGAGCGGGGCCAAGAGTAAGATGCTATGTGGGTCTGGAAACGTCCAATCATGGGGCTGATTCTGGAACTAGATATTGGAAAACAAACCCCCTTTCCTGGCAAGGGATAAGCTTTCGGGAATCTGTTCGGTTCCCCATTATCAAGGGTTGAATAAGGGGAACCAAAAACATAATTTCCCCCGAATGCCTAATCCCGTGGGCTTGTTTTTAAATGTTTAAATATATGTACCAATTTACCATAAAACTGGTTGGAAATTTTGCCTTTCCTCCATTTTATTTTTTTTTGTTATTGTTTTATTGTTGTTATTGTTGTTGTTGTTGTTGTGACAGATAAGACGGTCAACGCACTTATCAGTAGTAAAAACAATATTATTTTTTCTTGCTGTCCTGCTAAGAAATTAGTATCTAAATTTAATGTGTTAATATTTCAATATCATACACCACACACATCTCCACATAGTATATATATACATATACAATAATACATATATATACAATATATATATATATATATATATATATATATTATATTTATATTAGAATTTATAATAGATATATAATTATATATATATGTATATAATATTATATATATCTATATATATATATATATCTATATATATATATATAATAGATACATAGAACATAACGATATATAGATATCATAGATATATAGATATATATAGTCTAATATATATATATATATAGTCTATATATCTATATCTATATATCTATATATCTATATATCTATATATCTATATATCTATATATCTATATATCTATATATATATATATATATATATATATATATATCTATATATATATATATATATATATATATATATATATATATATATATATATATATATAAATCTTACTACATGAATAACAGAGCCTTTGATTATCGGTGACTTTGAAGGACTAATAAATATATTGAAATTTAAATGCTCTGATACAGACATGCCGTTTATGATCTCATATACGAAAGCTGTGTGTGTGTGTGTGTGTGTGTGTGTGTGTGTGTGTGTGTGTGTGTGTGTGTGTGTGTGTGTGTGTGTTTGAGTGTGAGTGTGAGTGAATAACGAAGCCTTAAACCGCAACTAATAAATCTAATTTTCGTCATTAAAATACACACTGGTGTTAAGAATAAACTAAGCTAATTCTAAAGCTTTTCTGTTTACCTATACATCGGTTATTTCTTTAATAGTCTTCTGTAAATCGATAAAACCAATTGCTTACCAGGTTAGTATTATACACTGTGAATATTCTTTTTTACTTTAATGTTTTAAATAATCTAGATTCTTGCAGTAATGAGGTTTAACGTATCTGTACTTGAATATGAAATCAGTGACGCCTAGAAAAAATTAAACTGCGACACAAAATATGAAGATTTTTCAAAAGCTCATAAGAAAATTAATGTAAATCTTACGTCTTCAGAGGAACTAATTTCTCTGGAAATTGCCACCTCATGTTGGAAAATTTTTTTCTTTTGATGTCTACATTAATCATCATCTCGTATTAACCCGCTAAAGGCGGCATCTAATAACATCCATAGCATAACTTCTCCCCCGTTCTATGTAGCATCAAATATTAGGATCTCGTCTTTGAAAGTGGTGTCTGGATCTTGTTTATAACTAACATGGGTCAGTAAAACGGAAACGTTATGCGAAAGAGGAAATAGATGCCTTTTTTAAGAGCAAATTTTGTTATGATAGGTGGATATTAAAAAATAGTCACAAAGAAAGAATGAATAACAAATTCACAAGAGTATATTAGTTACTGTTTTTGAGTAACCAGTGCAAATTGTCAGTTATAGAGTAATTTGGCTTATGTAAGAAATGCCTTGTATATTGTAACTTTATTGTAAATATTGTAATTGTAAATGTAAGTCTAATCCTTTCAATGAAAGTAAAAGAAAAAATGACTGACGAAGTTGATTACGAATATCACTGACTATTTTCCAGGCCATATTTACATTGCTTCCTCAAATTATGCAACAAGCACTAGAAGTAAACAGAGATCAATTTTATCATAAATTAATCTACATTTATCTATATCGACGTGGTTCTACCAAACCCAAGTTAATTGCTCAAGATAACAAGCGTGAAAGCCATTCGAATGGATTATGGTTGTTTCACCTTCTGGTCATTTATGATATGGGGTAGAAAAGTGTAGACAGGGCGCTCAGTTTCTATTAAGCAGGTTGGATAAATTTTATTTTAGCGGTCAATAGACGGCATCAGCTCTCACATTTTACTATTTAGGTTATTCCATTTATCAATGGAAAGGAATTGTTTAGATATTTGAATGAGTTCCCTGACGTACTGCTTTAATTCTCTAAACAGTAATTCTTTAGTAAATGCTTAAAGAAACTTTTTTTTATATTACGTACTGATTAAGGTAATTTTCTTTTAATATAAGAAGTATAATCTTCATGTTGACTGACTTTTTAGTCCTTTAGTCCTTTTTAGTCTTTCACGTCTGACGTATTACGTTAGGTTATAATTGAGTGGGCACCTTTTGATTGATCATGCACCCAATAAATGAAGCTTCAGTTATATGTTAAACTATATGTTTAGGAGGAAACCGTTTAGAGGTAACTTCTTGCTGGTAAATCGAAATATATCTTACTGAACACCTTTGCTAATGTGATAAGGTGTTTTCATAATTACTTGGTTTAATCAACGCAGGTAAATACCTCTGATCGTGGTCCTTATACCTGTATGGATACCAAAAGAAGAGGGAAGTTTGAGTAGAATTGTATACGTGACACTGGCGATGAATAGAATGTCTTATCAAATGAGGATTAATGGAAACATATTTAATCCTGGAATTACAGTCGCGACTCAGAAAGTGCCACTAAAGATAGAAAGAATAAACTATTCAAGTTTAAGGCTTCAAATATTTTCAGGAAAGACAGCACAAGGCAGGTCATAATTATTTTGTGGCTTAGTACTCAGACAATTGCCGGTAAAAGTCAGATTTAAATATCGAATAACCTCAGAAACTTCTTTTTCGTCAACGGGTCCATTATAAAATAAGGACAAGGCCTCATTTTATATCTTTTTACTAATAGGCGAGAATGTCATTTCCCTCTTTACCTTGTAATTTAACATTATATCTGGCTTCGTATTTTACGTCATATTGAATGATATTCTCCTTTGTCATTTGCAGTGTGCATTCATTTTCTCACTCCATGACTCAGTGTGTTCTGAGTAAAGGCTCTGTATTCTTGGCTTAACTTTGCTTTGGAATTCGTTACTTTCTCTGGGACGTCTAGGTTAATACAGTCATACATAATTTGCCATATTGATTCAGTGTTATGCTGAGCATTTGTTTTTACTTGAGTCCATGTTGGTTAGAAAAATCCACTGTATGTGAATTGTACGTAAGTTTTCATGAATACCTTCCCAAGATTGAAATATGGTCGCAAAGAAATGTATTTGTTAGCAGTTTTGTTTTTCCTTTTTGTCCCCTCAACACTTCTAGCCACTCAGCCACCTTTATTGAGGTGTGCTTTTTAGGTGATAGTATGTTGACATTAGGTATGATTTATCCTGCTAACTTTTTTTTAAGTTCATATTAAGAAAAAATGTATTAAGGATGCTGGAACGTCTTCACTTAGAAATAGTTGAGCCATTACGTTATCATTCTTTGAAGGAACTGTTGTTGTTTTAGATAGATTTAGTTGATCTTATGCCAGCACGGTATTCTGATGTTGATGCTGGGAAATTTTATCGATATATCGGACAAAATTGCCTTAGGATCAAGTGTTTTGTACAAATATGGATACATTACTGAATTATGTAGGTTTTCAAACAGCTTTTTTTCTCAGATGAAGATTAACAAATCTCGCCATCGTCCTTGACTCACTTTAGCACACATGAAGTGCATATGTTTCTAAACACTTCTTCGATTCCCTTTAGCATACCTGAATTCGGTACTGAAGTGCATAGGTTTCGAAACACTTCTTCGCTTCCCTTTAGCATACCTGAATTCGGTACTGAAGTGCATAGGTTTCGAAACACTTCTTCGCTTCCCTTTAGCATACCTGAATTCGGTACTGAAGTACATATGTTTCGAAACACTTCTTCGATCCCTTTTAGCACACCTGAATTCAATACTGAAGAGCATATGTTTTTAAACACTTCCTCGATCCCCTTTAGCACACCTGAATTCAATACTGAAGTGCATATGTTTTTAAACACTTCTTCGAATTACTTTAGCACACCTGAATTCAATACTGAAGGGCAAATGTTTTAAACACTTCCTCGATCCCCTTTAGCACACCCGAACTCAATACTGAAGTGCATATGTTTTTATACACTTCTTCGACTTACTTTAGCACACCTGAATTCAATACTGATGTGCATATGTTTTTAAACTTCTTCGATTCCCTTTAGCACACCTGAATTCGGTACTGAAGATGCTGAAACTTAATAATTTGCTTCAAATTTTGTTTAAGCAGAGTCAGTTAAAGGAAATAAGGTAAATTTTATACAGTCAATTTATTATTATTTTTAGAGCATTGCCTCGCCCCTTCTGCTCGTGTATTTAATGGCTCGCTTAATGTACCATCAAATGAAATTTGGCCCGCTTTAGTAATTGAGTTTTGACGCCCCTCCTCTGAAGTGTTTATTCTTTTAAGTATCGTTGGTTTTTAATGTGATCAAATAAGAAAAATAATTAGTTTTATAATCATTGTTCAAAATTGGTGAATCCCAACGTGGTTAACCAGATATTACTTGGTTGTGATTATGTAAAGTATTGTTATATGTGAGATGTATTCCATTATTCATTCATTATTTATTCCTACTCATGTTAATACTATAATTTAGCCATTTTTGCGGGCTAACTTTCTCGGCATATCGATAATCATTTGGACAATAATAACCAGTTTTTATTCAATAATGTTTCCTTCCTTTATTATTTTTATTGTTATTAACAACAACACTCAAACAACGGTGGGCCTGATTTACTAAGGCACTCTCCCGTTTCGCGTCCCACACTTGCGAACACAATCGATGACGTAATCATAACTCCGGACTTACTAGAGTAGCAGCGGTGACATATCAAGTATCCAACTATTCTTATGGTAATGCTAACACGACAACAGCCCCGGTCTTCCCCCTCAAAACGACCCCGTGATCCGGCTCCTTGTTATTCAATTGTTCCTCTTTGAAACTCGATAAGGAAATGAGGAGTCCCCAGAGAGAATCTTAAAAGATGTGGTTTGCGTGTATGCCACAAAGAGAGAGAGAGAGAGAGAGAGAGAGAGAGAGAGAGAGAAACGTTCAGAGGCTATACATACATATACATATATATATATATATATATATATATATATATATGTATATATATATATATATATATATATATATATATATATATATATATATATGTATAACTGAATCACGAAAGTTAGGAACGTGATAAATCCATAAATAAAGATAAATGCCACGAAGGAAAAATAAACGAAGGAGGTCTGCAGTAAAGGACTTTTAAAGTCGAAAGATCTTGCAGACCTCCTTCGTTTATTTTTCCTTCGTGGCATTTATCTTTATACATTATAATATATATATATATATATATATATTATATATAATTTATATATATATATTATATATAGATAATATTTATCTTTATATATATATAGTTTATACTATATATATATATATTTATTATATATATTATATTATAGATATTAATATTATATATATTATATCTCTAATGTAATACTAATATATCTAGTGATATATATATATCTCTATATATATATTATTATAATATATCTATATATATAATAACTCTGTCTTTCACGTATGCCTGGTCTGTAAATGTCTTTCAATCATTTCCCCCCTTCCCCCCCCCCCCAGCTATAAATGGGTGCCACCGTCTGCTGGGGTAATTAAAAAGAAGTCGAGTGTAGCAAACTCACCCCCTGGAAGTCGTTAATAACCAGGGAGATTATACGAGTACCTTCTTCTTGCTCTAACCTTCTCTCTGTTTTCTTAATTTTTTCTTCTATTTGGAAATATGTATATATATATATATTATTTATTTATCACAAGCAGGAAAGACTTATTGGTACTTTTACCAACAAAAAGCATACATACATACATATCCTGGAGCAGATTTATATACAATTTTGTGCAAATGTATGATGTTCGTATCAGCTAATTAACCCTTAGGTTGTCCATTTGCGAAATATAATTACGGGGATGGTTTTTGCTTTTTTAAAAATTATCGAATTTATTTTATCAAACTTTATTATTCACTTTCGTTCTACGAATCAGCTGTAAGTTTTATTTATTTTAATCAAATGCTTTATTCAACTTAATTTTTACCTCTTAATCATTGAGTTGCACACGTTATCCAAGTGCAGTTTTCAAATTTTATTCCAACATTGTCAAATATGTGAATTTTCTCTATACGTTAATTAATCATACTCGCTCTACTCGTAGAATATAAAAACAGATGATTTTGTCTAATCAATCCACTCTTCAAAAATATTTTCCCACGGATTAAAAACCTTATTACTTTCCTTCAAGATTTCCCTGCATCGCCTTTTAAATACTTGATAAGGGTGGATAGTACCTAGAGCTTAATGAGAAAATCGTTATTCCACGGCCACGTTCACACTGTTCTAAGGTTCCGACAATATCCTAATATAAATGCAAATCGGGTCCCCCACATCTCCCGGATCACTGGCAAAATATTCAGATATGTTAGTCGAGAGAAAGAGAAAAAGAAAGAAGATAATTATGGAGCATTAGAGAGAAGTCTCCCCCATTCTATGGAAAAGGAAGGGTATATTTCTTGCGTAGCTTCAGGGGAATAAATCAGAGCAACTGATCTTTTTCGATTAAAGTTTTAATAACTCTTACGCTGTTTATTTCTGATTCGATATTGCTCAGGGAAAGTTGTGAACTATTTATTTGTTAATTTGCTGAAGAAATTATGAAAATAACTGGTTTGTTGTTTCTAGATTATGAAAGTGCTAACTTGAATATATATTATAACAAAGGCGAGACTTAAGGTATTTTTTTTCTATCATTTATTTGGTCCACACCAGACGTTTTATTTCCTATATCAATTCGTAGGTTTAAATGCCCCTTTGGTTAAGGATTCGTGAAGGCTTAAGTCACGCTTAATCTAAACCAGCCACCAGACTATTAATTATTTCTTTTTCTTTAGAGAAAGATAATTATACAGATTTATTTTTGCATTTAAAACGAATAGAAAGTTCATTCATTGTTCTGAAAACTGATAATAAATTAGACAAAAAGTAAAGCGTCTCATATTCCTTCACTCGAGTCGGTCATATCGTTTTCTGTTCTTCGTGTTTTAGATATATAAAATTCAAGTGGGGTCTTTAGTGACGTTAGCTGTCCTAATGAACTGTGTAAGGTTACTACGTGTTTTAGCTGTTGCTAGACTGAAAATATCTGTACGTTATGATGTTCGTTTTTTAAAATTGATATATTTCATCATTATTTTCCAATACCTTGGTCGGGTCTATTGTTATTTAAGGTATTGTGGGCATTATATCTTCTAGGTGAGTATCCTGAATTCTTTTAAAGTTATCACATATCCTCATTATTTCTTCTTTTGGTATTCACTTCATGGCATTCAGTTACCGTCTCCGATCATTGGAAAACAGAAATGTATTATAATTCTCTCGGTCACAGCGTTATACTACAATAGCCAGCGTCCACGTAATACTCTCCAAAAACGCCTTGATTTTCCCACAAATAATTCACATTCCACAAACAATATCTGCAAGCACTATAGTGAACAGATCTCTTATTCCCTCCCATGGAACAACTGAACAGATAAGTCGGTAGAAATAGAAACAGCCATTCATTGTTTTTCTCGGTCTCTCTCTCTCCATCCAGAAGGAAAACGCAGATATAAACAATGAATCTCGATATATGAATTCCTACAAAGACAATGCGCCTCTTCCGATTCTCGATCCGACGTCCTATTGTTTTTCATGGATCTATGCCTGGACATTCCTTCCCTCCCTCTCCCTCCTCCCCAAACAACTGCATCTTAAAATATTCGTCCAGCAGCGAAGGCTATCAATGATATTTATCGTGGTTCCTGGGAATATAAAAAGACTATTACTGTTATCGTCAATGTAGTATTCCCAAATTCCTCCGGCGCGGTGGTGAGGGGTAGGCATGGTGACATGTTTCATCGGAAAACCGGTATTATTATTATTATTATTATTATTATTATTATTATTATTATTATTATTATTATTATTATTATTATTATTATTATTGTGTTGTTGTTGTAGTTGCAGCTTCTGTTGTCTTTGTTGCTGGTGCTTTCAAAACGTTCAACCAAGGCCAAAAAACAGACCTATACAGCAAGAAGCTCTCAGAATAATGTACCAAACAAGTGAATGAAAGAGAACAAAAGACTCAATCGACGCGCAAAAACAGTAAAATAATATAAGAAACGTCAGAGAGCACATATCAGATGACTCTGTATTCCTATGTAAATACTAGAATAGATGCCCTCACTTTCTCCCCTCACTTTCTGGCCTCTCTTTCTCCCCTTCCCATCGATCGTAAAATATACCACTTTATCATTCATGTCTTCCCTTCCAAAACTCGATAAGGAAATGAGGAGCCGTCCTATGGAATTGTAAAAGAACCTCTGATATACAATAGGCGGCCAAATATACACTCGGGCGAGACCTACTATCGGATGATAATGTTATGCCTATATGAATGAAATTGAAAATGTAGAGTCAATGCTTCAGTCACGCTTCCAAACTAAGGATGCCGTCGCCCATTCACACGTGCATATATGCATATGTATTTAAATATGTTTAAGACCATCATTCGCAATTTTGTCGTTAGATTTTACTTCATATTGTCCAAAACCTCAAGGTTAAACTTAATGATTTAAATAGAAATAAAAATATTTGATATATTTGTGTATTCAGACTGACAATAAATGTTTGTATTTTCCAGTGTTCGGCTCTGCAACGTTTGTAAAATTATAAGTAATACTCACATTCCAAATAACATACATTGACGTTCCAAAGGTCCGAACATTACTAAAGTGAGATTCCAAACCCCCTAGAGAAAATAATCTAAACAAATTATTCTCATTCCGAATATTTTACTCTTTGGTTCGAACCCATACGAATGAAGTGGATAAAGACGAGACTGAATGATATGCTAATTTATACCAAACTTTCCAGGGATTTGGTATCGTCTCCAATTAGTTCACTCCGGTTTTTGTTTCTTGTGGGCCTTAGATTTCCTTCAGTTCCTTTATTTTCATTTGATTTCCGTTTTTGAGATGATATTTTAATATGTATAGAGTACTAGCGACCGTCATTCTATAATTTTACAAGTTTGGTTACAGTCTTTCATTTTGTATAATGATTTTGAATTCAGCATAAAAAAAATCATAAATGAAAAAGTTAAAGCGTTTGGTTAAAATTCTGCCTCTGTCTGTCACTTGCTCTCAAATTGCATAATTGCTTAATAAAACTGCAATCAGATTATTGAGAAATATGGAATCGTAATCTCTCTCTCTCTCTCTCTCTCTCTCTCTCTCTCTCTCTCTCTATATATATATATATATATATATATATATATATATATATATATATATATATACATATATATATATATATATATATATATATATATATATATATATATATATAATATACTATATATATATATATATATATATATATATGTGTGTGTGTGTGTGTGTGTGTGTGTGTATGTATAATAGTGTGTGATATATATTATATATTGAGCTTATTATAGAATGTAGGTGACGTAGTCGTGGAGAATTTTTTTTTTTAGTTTCAGATTATTTAATTCATAGTAGAAACTTTATGGTGCTATGACAGATGAAAAGGAAATCAAATTCTCTCTCTCTCTTCTCTCTCTCTCTCTCTCTCTCTCTTTTAATATTTAGATATTTACTGAGAAAGAACAAGATCAGAGACACGAAAACAAGAGAAATCTAGAAACAAAATATTATATACCTGGCGTTCAGCCACCAAAGTTGACGTCGGAGAGTTTTGCCCGAAGCCAATTCTGTATCTGACGCTGAGATTATCAAGATGAGACGCAAATCTGATTCCTTCTTTCTCAAGAGTTTCCACAATTTACGG
>NC_087206.1:16677411-16694911 GCF_015104395.2 Macrobrachium nipponense
CCTCCCTTTACCACCGGTGCCTTTTCATATCTGTAGCATACCCTTGGGGTTTACTTTAGAAGACCTAAAACTCTCCCCTTTATGATGATAAAAATCAACGGCCTCGAGAGATCTTGAGCCAAATAAACCTGCGAGGGAGAGACGGAAAATTCGTGTATTTCGAAAATACCTTCAGATGGTCCATGTATTCTCCGGTTCCTTGAATAAATTATAACGTCCTTTTTTTATACCTTTGCCCTTTTTTTTTTCTTTGCAGGTTGGGCTTTCCATCTTGTAAAAGGGTTAAGATTTCCAGGACTGATGTGTACACAGTATAACGATGAATTTACATTGAGCTCCTCTCGGTTACGCCTTCATTAACTCTGGAGCATATGCTTGCTAGACTCCTGCACTGAACTCTTGTGTTATATATATATATATATATATATATATATATATATATATATATATATAATATATAGGTATATATATATATATATATTTATATATATATAATATATATGTATTTATTTATATGTTACAGGCAGATAGCGAAACCAGGAAGAATTTCAAACAGGTAGCGAAATACACATAGGGACATTTGACCACCCAGAGCCTATAGTAGATTCACATTAACCGTGCATATGACGTCTAGGCCAGTCCCTTACAACGCTCCTGATTGGCTGTTGATAAGCCAATCACAGGGCTGGAAACTCAGTCTCTCTCGAGAGTTCGCATAGTCAGGATGTATGTTCCACCTTCCCTGAAAGACATCCCTCAGGAGGGGTGGAACATACATCCTGCCTATGTGAACTCTCTCGAGAGAGATTGAGAGTTCCCAGCCCTGTGATGGCTTATCAACAGCCAATCAGGAGCGTCGCAAGGGACTGGCCTAGACGTCAAATGCACGGTTGATGTGGATCCACTATAGTACTAAGCACAGCGAAATTTGTTTTACCCCTCTGGGCTAGTACTAAACACGGCGAAAAAGTGTAGGTGAGTCACTGTTGCGCCGTGTTTAGTATTAGCTCCTTGAGGGATCAAATGTCCCTAAGAGCATTTCGCTATCTGCCTGAAATTCAGGTAGTTCCTGAAATGCCTGGCTTCCCTATCTGCCTGCAGCATTATATGCATAGAGTAAGCCATTTCCATGAAGCAGGGCGGAACTTAAAGGAAAACGTAATAGTCATTTTGACATTTACACATTAACTGCTGGTTCGCCAATGAACCCTCTTTGCAGTAATAGTTAAAACAAAGGCAGGCATACAGACATGGATGAAAGACATTATTACAAATAAAAATAGTTACATACATACATACATACATACATACATACATACATATAATGTCTATTGCATGTGTCTTTTTATCCGGAGGTAGGTTTAGATGTCAGATTTGTGAGATACTTATAAATAATTCTTACTCTCTCTATACTTTGGTTCAGATTTTTTAAAATTGAGGATTTAGTTAAGGAAATCAGTAACATTTTAGAACATTTAACAACACTAAAACTCACAGCTAACAGCGAAGACTCAAGTTCACGAACCGATAATCTATATTTGAGTAAGTTATAATGGTAATGAGGGTGCACCTATTCCTGTCTAAGTAATTTGCTCCTATCTCTGTAGGATCGTGCAGGAAACTTACTTGCGTACAATTGCATCTTGTGGTGACATAAAGGGATTTACTAAGACCACCGGAAGTGATGTCAGCTGACACTTATTATTATAGATTATGAGTTTACATACTCGGGTGTGATTAAAGCAAAATTGTTGTCTAACTACTCTAGACGCTAGATAAGAAAATCGGAATGATATTTGAATATTTTGTTATGAAAGTGTAAATTACGGAACTTTTAAACGCTTTGAAGGAATAGATATATATGTATTCGATATATATATATATATATATATAAATATATATATATATATATATATATATATATATTGTTACATTTATTGACCGCCTCGTCTTCCCAGTAGTATTTAATTAATTGTATGTATGAATGAGCAGCCATGTTTTCTCCTAAAGCAACTGATTTTGGGAGAGAACACGCGGTAGGAAGGGTGGAAAGGAATTTCCGGTCAGACGGAAGCTTAGGGTAAGATAGGCAAGTCACGAGAGTAGCTATGCCTCGATATGGGTTTTAGGGACCTCTACAATAAGACCTTTTTTCCTTCCAAATCTGCTGGCTGTTGTTTACCACTTTCAGGCAGTGCCCGGGGCGGTGTATGAAATCCCTGTGATTCCAAGAGACCCAGCATCTATCTCAGTCACAAGTGACTCCTAAAGCAAGGCGGACGCGCCTCTACTCTCCTCCTCTGACGGGACGTCAGCCCTCTGTCCAAACGCTGGTGGGACTATCTTCAGAGCACGACACATGTCCAAGCCTCAAGTAATTAAGGTACGTCTAGAAAGTGTAAACTCCAAACCAGCTCCTTTTTCTCCAAGACGACTCTTGCTAATTTCATTTTCAATACTCACTTGTATCCCTCTTACATCAAAAGCCCTTTGTCCTCATCAGGCCATGTGATTCCCCTTGTGACTTGTTAAAGATTAAGTCTTCAGTGAATACCTCAGTTAAACACTAGAGTTCCTTTTCCCCAGTGTTAGAGAAACTGAATAATCGTAATTTGTGCAAGAAGTCCTTTTTTTTATCTTGTCTAATCTGGGATCTTTTCCAGATTCCCTGAGTCCCGTGTCCAAGTCTTCGCTCCCGCAAGTGATGCTTTACCGCAAGACATATGAACAATTTTCAAAGCCAGTTTTTACGGGAACCTCATTTTTAGCCAGCTATCCCCTTTTGAGAGATATATTGGTCCCCACATGTGGACAAGCTGCATTTACTCTTTCTCCAGGCCAGTGAACGGCCTCTTGTAAATAAATAGATGTAAAGTAATTAGCTGAGTTTTCTGGCGACCTTTCCCTCTAGAGTAGATTAACACTATAAATCCTTTTAAGGTAAGTTCACTTAATTTATTCTGCATTTTCCCTCAGCTACTTCCGTTTACGTATTTGAACCCCTTAAGGCCAGGGTTAAAACGTAACAATATATATATATATATATATATATACAAATGGATATGTGATTATACTTTAGATAAAACCATCGCAACAAAACCTTCATTACCCTACTTACCGGCTTACGTGAGCATACGTGGATGTAAATATTTAATTGTGGTTTGAACCACTTAAGCTTAATCTCATATTAATGAGCGTGTAATCCCTTTGTTTCAAAAGCGCCATAAACATTTTGGCTCGTTACGTTTACTTTCATTATGAATTATATACTACATTATATCAGTAGGAATTTAAGCTGGGCAGCGAATTACCTGCATGGTAATTAGCCCCGGAGAACGTGGGGGTCTATTAACTGCCAGGTAATTCAGCATTATCCTCGTACGTAGGTGGTTTCTCTTTTGTGTTTAGTCTGTCGAGTTCGAGTCTGGGGATTTTCTTTAACAATTCAGTGTATCTGGCTAACAGCTGGTATCGAACTTGACCAAGGATTCCCTTATTAGTCTTTCCATCGTTCACATATTCACCATTCTCTGCTTCAGACTCTTAATTTCCTGTCAGTTTCAGTATATTGCAGCGAAATACTGGATTTAATTTTATGAATATGTTTGCTTAAGTTTTGCAATTTTCACACCACAATAAAAGAAAATTATTGCAAGTCAAGAGGTAGATAGGGTTAATCTCTTTAAATTATGCAATTTAGGGCCAGCCAAATTCTGACTGGTTGCCTTAAATTATTAATGAACTTGGTCCACCGCACGACGATAAACTCAAACCATGAATTATGAGTCAAAAGAATTTCCCATAGCATATGAAAAGGCACTGGGTATACATTAACCTAAATAAAAACCCCCTTATTACAACGCTAGTTCCTTAGTTGCGTCACATGCGCCAGATTTGACCAATACGTATATGAATTGAACATTTCATTTGAAGATTTCTGTTGTCTTAGACTCACAGATATAGACTTTGGCTCTATAAAAAATCTTTTGGAGATTGATAAAATGCCCATACCCTGAACTGAACGAGTGATTTTTTGCACTTCCAGTATACTAACAAATTCAGGAAACTGTGACCTGACAGAATGATTTATTCGTATGCCCGATGTTAGGAATGTAGAGTCATAATCGTCATATATACGGTATTTGCTAAAAATCTTTACTTGCCCTCGGTGAAATATCTTTCTAAAGTGAATCTCTCTCTCTCTCTCTCTCTCTCTCTCTCTCTCTCTCTCTCTCTCTCTCTTACAGATCTACATATATACAAATCCCTCCTATTCGAAACTAGATCAGACCTGTCCTGCAGAGCCAAGTGTTATAGCCGAAGCTGCTCCGAGGAGCGATTTCTGGCGGATAAGACAAATCCTCCTGAGAACGGGCACTTCAGAGGGACTTCTCTGGACGTTTGGAACTATGGAGAGGGAACGTTTCAACTCCGGAAATTATGAAGTGAGCGTTTGGGCTTGATTGAATTGGTGCATGGGGATTAGGTTTGCTTTACGGGGATGCATTATGACATGAAACAAAGGCTGGTGGCAATTTCATCTATAGCAGAGAAAATAAATAAGAAGGCAGCAAGTCGTAACCTCCTTCACCAGCATCAGCCCAGATGAAATAATAGGAAGTAATCTTAGAAATTAGACCCTACTTCCCATATCTTCTACCCTGCAATGATAATGGAGTTGTGATCAGGAATCGTATTGTTCCTTTTAACAAGAGAAGAAATAAGGTTCAAAAGATAGAGTCGCTTTTAAAAGCTCGTTCTCTCTCTCTCTCTCTCTCTCTCTCTCTCTCTCTCTCTCTCCTCTCTCTCTCTCTCTAACAAAAGTCAACCAGTAGAATAGCATTCCTTAATATATCCTTCTCACTGAAGGTCATTGTTAAGAAGGGAAGTATTAGCTGCGCAAAAAAAAGTACATATTAAAAAATTGAAGCAATACTTCATTCTAAATTCCTTATTAAGATCATAGATCCAAATATCAAATTTAGCCTTCAGTGTAAGAACTTTTCAATGTATTTTCTACGACAAACGTTAATTAATACCCGCTGAACCAGGAATTATCTAACGGGAATGTCATGTATTAAAGCTATTTATAAATGATCATATGCATCGGGCGTTATTAACTTAGGGTAAAGAAAATATCGGTTAGTGTTTAGATTAATAATCCCCTCTCTACTAGCCCTTATTCACCTTTATCTTAATATATGATGCATTATGTAACACTTTACATATTTCCTAGTGAAATCATTCAAGGGTGTCTAAAACTGATCGTTGTCTCAGTTATTCTTTTCAAATTAAAATATTTTGAATGGCTGGAATTGTGGTTAACTTCCTTTACTTTGTCTCTATCAATAATTCACTTGGTAAATCTAGCAAACTATTTTGTCATGTTTTCATTTTATGCATATGAGTATTTTATAAAGGTGCGTAGACTGAGTCGCACGGAAACAGACAGAACTCTGAGATTAAAATAGGGAACTGATTACGATAGGATCTTTTGGAAACCAGAATAGGATTAATTAAGAAGCAATTAATAGAGGAAGCGTTAAAATAACCACAACTCCTAAGACCAAGGAGCAGACTATGAAAGGTTGATTTATTAGACTGGCGGTTCTTACATAAAAGGTATGAATCTCCGGTAGTTAGTGAACAGAAACTCAACTTCTCAATATATTATATAAAATTTTAGTTTCTAATTCATTGAATGTAACAATTTAATGTTGTATGAAGCTTCTAAGCAGGTTTTCAATAGCTCATTGCAGGCTATTCCCTTTTAATAGTCTATTGAACAAAATTTTTTATTACTTTTAAATATTTCACTTTAGTGCCCCTTTTTGAGAAATAAGGATCTTACATAAAAGGTATGAATCTCCGGTAGTTAGTGAACAGAAACTCAACTTCTCGAATTTATTATATAAAATTTCAGTTTCTAATTCAGGAATGGAACAATTTATTTGTATGAAGCTTCTAATCGGGGTTTCAATAGCTCCTTGCTGGCTATTCATTTTAATTATCTATTGAACAAAATTTTTATTAATTTTAATATTTCACTTTAGTGCCCCCATTTTGAGAAATAAGGATATTACATTTATTGCTAATAATAAGAATAATAATCAATAATAATAAAATAATAATAATAATAATAAAATAATAACTGGAGGATAATAATACATTAAAAGTCAAATGCCGTACGGATGCCGTTGAGTTTATACCTCAGTTTCTTAATCTTAAGAATGAGTTTCTTTGCGAGACAGAAACTCCAATATAAACGCAACGGCATCCAGACCTTCATTTTTTTAATAAAGTTTATTTGAGAGACGGTCGTCTTCCAAAATAATAATAATAATAATAATAATAATAATAATAATAATAATAATAATAATAATAAAATAATAATAATAATAATAATAATAATAGTATGACAGCAACAACAACATCAACCACAGCAATAATAATAACATCAACCACTTTCGCCTTCCTCTGTTCTTAAGAGTAAATGATACTCGAGGCCACAGATTAATTGGTCACGAAGAGATCTCTCCCTTGTTTACTTCTTTTCAGAAGCAATATTTTTTCGTCTTCCTTTCCCAGGAGTTAATTACTGGTTGCATAAAAATATCAACTTCTTTTCTTGTCAAAGGTGATTAAAAGAAAACTTTCAATGAAAGAAAAAAACAGTCATTAGAACGTGTCTGGTTATCGGTATAGAATTCCATTTTTGTTTGAACGGGGGAATTCGATTTGAAAAAATACTTGCAGAATTTCCTTGATACTATAGTACCTTTATATATATATATATATATATATATATATATATATATATATATATATATATATATATATATATATGTAATGTATGTATGTATGTATGTATGTATGTATGTTATGTAGTGTATGTATGTATGTATGTATGTATGTATGTATGTGTATGTATGTATGTATGTATGTATTATGACAAAAATAATTTTTTTGATCTGTGAATATATCTGAAAAACGATATATTCCTTAGTAACATCCAAACTGTGTAGGGTTTGCAATGGAATTGATTAGCAAGACAATCTTTATAATATGCATATATATATATATATATATATATATATATATATATATATATATATATATATGTATTTATATACATATATATAATGCATATGTATTTCAGTGTGTGCGTAGGCTTCTATCTGTATGTGCGTACTTGTGTGTTTCAGCAATGAACCGCATCCCATTATGAGGGAAAGATCCTTGAATAACAAAGTATTTTCTCAAATTTTTTATCCAAATATTGAACAAATAACTCATGTATATAATAATATTATATATATATAATATATATAATACTATATATTATAGTATTATAATATATATATTAATATATATATATTGTGTGTAATAAATATCCTCTGTTTTTCTCTTGATGCGATACCTTTAAACTGGCAAAAGAATATCTGCCATTGATTCGTGTGAGAGCATCATAAATTTATTATCGGGGTCTCTCTCTCAACCCCCTCCTCTCTCTCTCTCTCTCTCTCTCTCTCTCTCTCTCTCTCTCTCTCTCTCCTCTCTCTCTTTAATAATGATTTTTTCGGCCAAGTTAACCGCCACAAACGCACACAATTTTTCCCCTTCGCCAAGCCTATTAAGACCGCCACATTGATCATCATTTTACGTGAGGTGGTGTCGGTTGGTCTATGGGCTGGCTGGTCTCATCCTCCGCCTATCCCTCAACCTATCACCCCCAACTCCCTTCATTCACCCCCTCCTCCTCCTCCTCCTACCCTCCATCCCCCTTCTCTTCCATTCCCCTTGTCTTTCCTTCATTCTCTTTCCCTTTCTATTCCTTCTTTTTCTTTATTTTTATGTGCCCCTAACTCCGTGCTCCTCCTCCTCCTTTCATCTGTTCCCCTCTCCTCTTCCTATTCTTCCCTTTCCACCTTTCCCTTTCCCTTTGCTTTCTTTATTTTTCTTTTTTCTTTCCTTTTTTTATGTCCCGTTCTCCCGAAGATTTTCCTTAACTTATTTTTAAATTTTTTTGGAGTCTCTCCCTTCCGGTGCTCTTCCTCTTTTCCCCTTATTCCTCTTTCTCTGTTTCCTGTTACTCCCCTTCCACCAATTCTCACTTTTTCTCTCATTCCAGATACTCATCCACGTCTTTTCTCCTTTCTCGTCATTCCTTTTTCACTATCTTACTTTTATTCCTATACTTTTCTTCTCAGTCTTCCTCCTCCTCCTCCTTCCTTTCGAATTCCGTTTCCTCCATTCTTCTCTTTTTCCCTCCCCTTGTTCTTCTTCCACTTCATACTCCTCTTCCTACTCCTCCTACTCTTACTCCTCTTCCTCCTCCTCTCCCAATTCTTTTTCCTCCATTCGTCTTTTTTCCCTTCCCTTGTTCTTCTTCTTCTTCCAGTTCCTACTCCTACTCCTCCTCCTCCTCCTCCTCCTCCTCCTCCTCCTCCTCCTCCTCTTACTACTCCCCCCCCCGCCCCACATCCATCCCGCGTCACGTGATCCGTCTAGCGGACACATGCTTCATCATCGCCACTCCTGACAGTCATCACGCAGTGCCAACAGCACATGTGTCCAAGGAGAGGGACAGCCATATCCATCACTGTGTGCCATCCTCCGAGTTCCTCCTTACGGTCATGAGGGAAAAGGGAAATTGAATCCAACGAAAATTAGGAGCCGCTGCTGCTGTCTGGAATGGTTTTAAATTGATGATGCGTAAGGCAATTGCACTGATCGACTCCTGTCGGGTTTCTTTCGGGGCATATGCAGAGGAAAGAGAGAGAGAGAGAGAGAGAGAGAGAGAGAGAGAGAGAGAGAGAGAGAGAGAGAGGGCATATGGCTAATTTTTAGTTCTGAATCACAAAAAAATCATGAATGATAGTCATTAACTGCGCCAAAGGCATTCATCTTCTTGTAAAATAGTTCTAAAAATTATTACTCTCTCCTGTAAGTAAAATAAAATGGTAAAATGAATTTCCATGTGATTTATTCTACACTAAATCATAAATATAGCCATCCACGAACGACGTTTATAGGCATACCTGAGAGAAGATAGAGAGAGAGAGAGAGAGAGAGAGAGAGAGAGATGCAGATCGATATTGAGGCCGGTTCTAATTACAGTTTTAGTGAAGAGGGAACCCAGGCCACAAGAAACCTCAGCACCTACAGAAAAAAAAAAAATCCCAAAAACTGTCTTGTAATTATCAATGCTCCGTCACATCCCTCGTCATTCAGGAAGACCCATGTCTTAACTGACCCCTCCTTCCCCTCGCCCTACCTACCCTATTTCACCTTCCCCTCCCTTATTCCCCTGTCTCTTCCTCTTCTCCTCGTTCGGGAAATCAATAAGCCCTGATGGGCGAAATTATGACGAGTGTCCGATATTCTGATTTAATGCAGTAAAATTGAGACGTTCAACTTGACTCGCCTCTGGGAAATGAGGTGTCATACATTTTAGAAATTCATTTCATATTTTGGTTTTATTTTTTCCTAGCCTTAGGCCGCTGCAGAATATTTCCAAGTTTTTAATTTCCGGAAAGTTTCATTAATTTATGTCGGAAAATTTTGATATGATTTTATTTTTCTTTTACAAACTATTGCTTGCTTGTGTTCTGTTGAAGTTCTTATGTGCTGGTGTTAGTCTTGATTCTTATTGATTACGGTTAGAAATCAGATCATTATTTTGTATGCTTTTAAAAGGCACCTTGAATCATGTTGAATAAACTCCACTGTCTTTTCTGGGGCGAACAAGAAATATATCAGATTATATATTTTTTAATTATTTTTTAACAGGTTTAAATAGATCAAAAGGGTTTGCTCAATATGTTAATTCACCAGTTAAATTTTAATATGGCTAAAAGCATGTTTTTCTAAAAGCTTTCAGGTTTCTTCGTTGTTTTGTTTCGGAATACTATAGTCGCAGGCATTCACAGTAACATTTTCCCACCAGACTTTTGAACGACTAAGCTTCACGGTGACCTTTTTGTTGTTAGTCTTAGAATGCGTCATTCGTTTTGGGACATAGAATGAAAATATGCTGGTAAAACACATGTCCCTAAAACATTAGGGTTAGTTAAATAAAAAATGATGATCTTAAATTAGTGAATGTGCAGCATTAACTGTCCAGGTCTTTTTAGAAACTTATCTTGAATATAGTTCCTGGCGAGATTGCAGCATCTTGCCATCAAATTATTCACTTGCCTATAGTGTTACAACACATATTTCGCAAGTGCGAGTTTTCTTCTTTTTTTTTTATTACATAAGAAGGATTAAAAACGATCTGTTTTGACACCAATCCTGGCAACTGAAAGCCAAACCTTAGTGGCCAGATGCTAAAAGATTTCTTTAAACGTTAAAGGGTGACACCGTACCCAATGATAGATAAAACCAGAGATAGCTTTATGAAATAAATGTTTGCCGTTCGTATTCCATAATAATTTTTTTTCTTTGTGCAGTAATTGACAATCCTGCATATCTCGAAATGTAGTTTGTAATATAAAATATTGGAAGGAAAACTGGAAAAGGAGGAAACTTTGTACCTTGAATTCAATTCGAAATGGTCCTGCCTGAAAAGGACAGATACGATATTGGCGAAAATCTTATCTGACATGTCCCTGCATGTTTTTACTCAAGTTATTTGAAGGATTCTCTCTCTCTCTCTCTCTCTCTCTCTCTCTCTCTCTCATCTTCATTAAGCTATCTCAATTAAGCTAGGAATTACATTATGGAATTTATCGATTTGGTCAAAAGAATATTTGTTTCAAGATATGATTATTTACTAGGAAAAATGATAATTTTAAAGTAATTTTCTTATTGTACAATCAGCGAGAGCCCAACTATAAAGAACTTGATTGTAGAAACAGCATAGAAATGCACCAGTGAAATGAAATACACATAACGAGAACGCCCATCCGATAGTTCTTAAAAAATGAAAATGAGTAAACATAATTCCATCGACATTATACATTTGTAGAGACTGAATGACCAAATATTGTGTTCCATCAGGAGATAGCTTTCAAAATGATCGAGTTCTTGATGGAATATCAGATTGCGTGGACATTCTACGAATTCATCTTTTTAATTCGACGTGGAACCTAATGCAGCGTGCAACTACGTACCCCCCCCCCCCCCTCCCTCCCCCACCCCGCCACCAACCCTGTCCCCTTGCCCTTTCCGTTCCATACTTAGCGAAATTAAAACGGGCAATGGAAAAAGGAAAAGATAACAAAAGAAACAAAATGTGATTAAAAAAAGGAAACAAAAAAGGGATGCGTCAATTGCTCTTAGTAGAATATCGCAGGTATCAAAGATTAATTCTCTTGATAATAATATAATTATTAATTATGATTCGTCTAGATGCATCAACGTTTTGCAGTGCACTGGAATGCTTGCAGATTATGTAACTATTCCTTCTTTAATCTGCTGTATTTTGTCATTTACTTGGTTCACTGAAATACCTGAACCTTCAAACAGAGGCGTACTAAAATGGTTACAACAATATTGTTAACAATAACATTTATTATTATTATCATTATTATTAGTAGTAGTAGTAGCAGTAGTAGTAGTACTAGTAGTAGTAAAGTCAGGCTTGTGGAATAGTAAACATCAAAGAAACTGTAAATGATTAAGCTTCACCTTTGCTGTATTATTGACTACCTGCATAACTGAAAGAAGTAGAGAGTGGTTATTTAATCGTTAGAAGTTATCGCTTCACGGAAAAGAGACGATTAGGTTTTTCCAGTCTAAAAAAACTCAGTCGATGAATATCGCTTTAACTCCGAGGTGTGTGTGGAATGCTTTTTAATAGATGAGCGGGAAATGACATATTCTAAAATGATTTTTTATCTTTCTTTGAACATCGCTTATCAAGATCTATGATGGGATAGCTACGAACGAAAAATTGATCACTGGAAAAGGTGAACGACATAACCGTGTTTAATATTGCATGTGACTGAAGAGTTATTGGCTATAACAGGTGGGTCTGCCCAGGCAATCAACTTCAGATATTCTTTACTTTCATTTGAGTTCTGTCTTTGACTTAATAACAATGTTCTTTACTCACTCGACCAACCTAAGGACCTCCGCGCCGCTGGAAGCCCTCTGTACCTCGTTAGCATTCAGGGAGACTCCTGCAAATTGAGACGTTGTCGTCTCACATTGTCTTGGGGAATTCCTCGCCCAAAATGACCATAAACTGCCTCTTTTAAGGGAGAGAATTGTGACTCTTCCTCTCCCTCCTCCTCCTCCTCCTCCTCCTCCTCCTCCTCCTTCCTCCTCCTCCTTCCCCTCCTCCCCTCCTCCTGTCCTTTTTTCTCCCCTCATTGGCGTACTCCTCTACCGTAAAATCGGTAAAAGTTGCCGTAGCAGAGGAGTGACATCGTATATGTTCAGACTTACACTGACGCAGAGCCCGTGAGCTTGTGTGTGTCCCTGGTCCACTGGTCAGCCCTGACGACCCTGTTTACAACTGCATTTGACATGGGAGACGTCCGATAAGCCAAAACTAAAATGAAAATGTAAAGGGGATATGTAGGCAAAGGAATGAAAATAGACGAAGGGGAGATGCAGCCACGAGAAAAACGAAATTGTTTGATTCTCCCGACCAGTCGTCATTCTCTAGCGATTTTATTTCCATCTTTTTGGTGTGACAAATGAAGAAAGGGCCAAAAATAAATATTATAATTCTATTACGAAATCGAGAGATTAGAAGCAAATATGTCCTATAGTACGAAAAGCGACGTTTGCGTCAGGTATTTTTTACGGAGTGACAAAAAAATGGGGAACAAGAGTTACCACTGTCTAAAGCAAGCAGGCGACTTTTATCCTCTTGTGCCTTCTTGCTACCAAGGTTAGAAATGGTACTATTACTGTCCTTTCCACTGCTCCTAATAGTAATGTTACTGCTTCCACCATTTCCATAATACTTTGAAAATAATGACTGCAGTAAGCATTGACTACTATGTGAGACACAGACCGTTATAATATATATAAATATATATAAATATCTATATATATATATAATCTATATTATATAAGTATATATATTTATTTTATATTTATTTATATAATTTATATCTATTTATCTATATTTATTATATTATATATACTATTTATTATTTATTATATCTATTTATATATTATATATATTTATATATATTCTATTAATATTTATATATATAATTTATATTTATATCATATATGTATATGTTTAAAATTTTTAATGATATTTATAATCTATCTATATTATATAATATATATATAATATTTTAATAGGTTATATATAATGATGAAGAGAGAGAGAGAGGAGAATGATAGAGAGAGAGAGAGAGAGAGAGAGGAGAGAGAGGAGAGAGGGAAAGATACTATATACATGTCGCAGAAATATGTATATATTATATATATATATTATATGGTATGTATGGTATTTATGTATGCATGCGCGTGCGAAGACCCAGCAGTCCACCTTACGGTAGGAGATGCAGTAACTTAAGTGGTATAGACCCCGCCCCCCACAGCCCACCAAGCTCCACCATATATATATATATATACTATATATATATATATATATATTATATATATCTATATATATATATATAATATATATATATATATATTGATTGTGCGTGTGATCGTGCTTGTGTATTTATTAAAAGTTTTCGTTACATATTACGGAGGATAACCATTCAGATCTTCTAACCAAAACTTTGCTTGCAAAGACGATCCCTTTATCCATGCCTTATTGTGACCCACCTCCCTTAACATGATATATTCATATGCTCATTATAACCCCCCGCCCCTAATTACGCGCCACATGATCTAGCATCTTTTCCTGCTGTTATGGGTCATTAATCACAAGAAAGCAGCTGATATTACACCCTTGGGGTGCTCAGTAATTGGACATTTACAGTCTCTAATTAAACTTAATTCTCAAGTCAACAGGTTTCTCGAAGCGTTCCCCAGGTACTACCAAAACTTTGCTTTCATAAGTTGGAAAATATGAGATCAAATAATTCTGGTAATTTGAGTAGCATTTCGAATAATTGTCTTTATGGGTTCAAATTACAGCATCTTATAAAAAGATAGCTTAATAATTTGCTTTGCAAAGTGCAGTGAGGCATGAAGTGAATATTTAGGTGCGATTAGAAACAAAAAATTTCACTGAGCACTATGTGCAAAATAATGTTTTGTTAATAAACTACGGTATTTCAAAATAATCAAATGCGCATGAATGGTAAAAGGAAACACCTTTCACCATAGATTAAAATAAAATTAACCTAATATACGACTTGATTTATGACAACTGCAGGATAGGACATAACGACGATGCAGTCTTATAATTCTTACGCTTTTTGCGTTCGCCTTTTTTTAACCGTTTTGGATTAATGGGCAAAGTAACATGCACTTGATAAAACTAATGAGGCAGAGAGTTACACATGATCAGTTTCACGAGAGAAAGAAGGAATGTTGAAAATACCATTACGCTGACCTTTTTACATTATATGTCATTAATTATTCCCTTTGTATAAAAAACATTATAATCAATATTAGATTCCTATTTCTTTCATATTTCTCATTTTGTTGTTCCTTAATCATTGAAACGCGATAATGAATATTCCATATGAAATGAGATGAAAATAGAAAAATGTCATTGAAAATGCAAAAAAATTAGAGGCTTCGATTATAAGCATATATGGCAAACAGTAAATCGTTTCCAGTGATAATGAGGTGTATTTCTCGAAATCTAAAATCTAATAACCACGAACACCACCTTGCAGAAATTGGAGTCGATATTTCAATAATGACAGCATGCCCAATGAAAATAGGTTTCGTTTCAGTTCAGTTTGAAAATTAAAACCTAAGGCTGACGATGCTCACGTTTTTAGCTTGGAATTCACATTCATCATTTGATGCAAGATGCTCCTAAGTAGATTTAAGCAGCTCCATGAGAGAAAGATCTTGTTGGAGTAATACAATTGTTCAATTTAATTTCTAAGGAAAAAATATAAATATCAAATTTTCTTGTTAAAGTTTTGTTTTTATCTACTATTGCCTGCGGCATGAAATGGAAAAAAAATGCACCCACTCCTGATTCACGAAACCAGACTTAAAACTCATATTACTGGCCAATTCTAAGTAAGGAAGCAACCTCAGCCGAGGTATAAAGCCCCATGGTTAATTATACGTCAATTTTCCAACCGCTCTCTTTCAACTACATGGCGCGTGGAGGGTTCCTGGCTGCTGAAACAAGAAAAACCTACAAAACGGAAAGAAAAGCTTTCAACAGAGAACTAACTCTTTAAAGGCAGTGAGGCCCCATCTCCCTGCAAACAGGACCCAGTGAAGTTGAAACGTGTCATCGACAGAATCCGAAGAGATATTGCAGCCAGATAAAAAGGAGGATTTTTCCTCTGTCCCGGGGACAGACAGTCGGGTTGCACCAAAATTGTGTTTAATTGATGGGCTAATGGAAAGTTAATTATAAATTGCCTCTTGTATCAAAAAATATATGTCAGCTTTATAATTCGCAGATGGTGAACAGCATTCTGTCTAGAATGCGGAAATTCGGGTATACTCTGTAACGTCGTTCTAAGTAATAATAGTTAATCAGAATGTTATTCACGATTTTCTTATTCTAGCACTGCGATACAAAGGAAACGAGGCATTACTATATTTTGAAGGAAACCGTAGCTTTTTTGGGGCAAGCTGTAATTGCTTGTGTTGGACAGGAACAAGGATGACGTAAGCAAATATTTGAAGAATATCTGTTAACTAATAGAACATCGGAAAATTAGTTATAGTTTGGCTCTGCTAAACCATTAAAACAGCTACGTGATTTATGGTCTTATTTCTCTCTCTCTCTCTCCTCTCTCTCTCTCTCTCTCTCTCTCTGTATGTCTTTCTGTCCGTCTAAAAGAGTGAGCCCTCAAAATTAGGTAGTGACAGATAGCCAGAAAAGAAATAGAAAATTTACGCCGTTTTTCTCACTGTCCTTAAATTCGACCTGACATTTTGTGAAAAGTCGAAATACATGGTATACCATCCTGATTTTCCAGCGTCATTTTCTAAGCCGTTTTTATATTTCCACCTAATGTAGGATAATAAGAGTTGTCATTGTAAAACGGATAATCTTTTAATAGGTGAAAATATTTATTATGATATAGGATTATTTTTGTTTTATATCATATGATTTCGTCCCCTTAGTAAAGTTTAATGTTGGGTCACGTCCAGTATCTTTTCACCGAACCATTCTAATCAGAAAGAGATGTCCGCTCTCGGGTTGATCTATTCCCTGTTTTCTGTTTCAAAAGCTTACCAGCTGCCTTCATCAGGCATTCTTGCTCCTCATTTTTTGTTCTAATTTTTCCATTTACTTTACTTGCATTGACCTATCAGTTTTTTTCTTTTTTTTAGACAAGAAGATCCGATCACGATTTGCTTTAGGAATATAGTTTGTAGATATTTACCAGCAGTTAAAAAGAATCACACAGTAGTCTTGTATCTTGTTTTCTATTATTAATGATTTATGTAAACGTTCATTTTTAATACACTGTAGTGTAGCGTTATTTGCAACTTAAATTGTGTACTTATTATTTGTCGCTAGTGACCTTTCTGAGAGAAGCTGTGAATATCCTGTGATTATATAACATATTGATGGTACGATATTTTGAGCGTTTTAAGAAAGATTAAAATGAGATTCCTTTAATATTTCCATCGTTTCCTGTCAGTTTCTCTGTTATTATTATTGCTATTATATTATTGCTGTTAATATTGATATCTAGGAGAAAGCAGATGATTTTAGCAACTGGCAATTTCACTAAGTTAACAGACTTCAATGACAAAATCTGATTTAACTTTATATCAGAGTAATGCTCCAAGCATCATTTGCTCGGAAGTTCACCCGGAAGAATATAAAAAAAAATAGATATAAATTCTTAAAATTTCCCTTCTGCATAGTAAATTAACCTGTCACCAAATTATTTTGGAATGGGTTTATCTTTACATTACTCCTATAGATTGCTTGTGATGGAAATGTGTTTGCCCGAGAGTTAAACAAAGCTACATGCAAATGCTTTCTAAGCAGAGGACTTGATCCGATTATTATGGTCCCGCGTCTGAGCTCTTATTCGGCTCTTGCCGAAGCATAAACAGAAAGACAGAAGAACGAAATGAGAAGAGAGAAACCGAGAATTAATACATCTCGTTCTTGTCTGTATCAGCAGTGTGTTGAGAGGGATCGGTCTTTAGCAAGTAAGCGTGATAAACACAGTTATAGAGAAGTCAATTCATTGTTATTTGTGGGTAAAAATATATTAAAAATAAAGTGACTTTTGAGAATCTGTTTACCTTTATTTTTCATTATATTTTTGCCGACCAATACATAACTTTATATCTGTGATTTCCAATTCATAATACTATGAACATTCTTTAATTAAATCCAGTTATGTTTAACACAATTGATTTTGGACATAGTTATTGTACACGATGCCTTAATGAGTAAGCA